>NC_057795.1:375953777-375959767 GCF_018294505.1 Triticum aestivum | reverse complement strand
CCCCCAAATCCCAAATTCAACCGCCCTTCGGCCAACTAGCCAATAATATTCCCCAAAGCCCCTCCCCCTCGGCCCCCTCCACTCCATTCCCTCCGCCAAAGCTTCCCTCCCTGCCGTGCCGATACATCGGCACCGCAGTTTGTCAAGGGGATGCACGGCGATCCTCTCGCTCCCACAGTATACCCTCATAGACTATCATCCTCGAGCCGTGCCGCCACCGCTCGCGACGTTCTTGTAGAGGCGCACGGCAGTCAGCGCCACCATCGCTAGTGACTTTCATGTGGAGATGCACGATGGTCAGCTTCTCCCACGGTACGCGCATTCTAGACTGAGGCCCCATGCATATCGGTGTAGCGCTGAATGTGAGCTGATAGACGTTGTTAATCTCACTGTTTGCTGAAGTAGTTTACAGTCAATATGCTCTGCTTAAGAAGCTTCCTTGCCCTGTTCTACACTCAATCTGCTTAGCCGAGATGGCATGCCAAGGCCGATTAGTTGCTAAAATATCCTGATGTATATTTATTGTGACGTAGATTGCCATGGTCTAGTAGCCAATCTGTTAGGTGAAATAGCTCTACACCATTTTATACTTGATCTTTGTTGCTGCGATGGCCTTTGATAGATTGATGGCTGTGTGCTCAGCCTCATTGACTGCTGAAACAGCCTGCCATAATTTAGCACTCAAATCTGTTTGCTGAATTATCTTTACATATATTTCATTACTTAGATCTGCTCATCCAAATATCTTGCCATAGCTCTAGACATCGACCTAGGTTTTTTTTTTCTGGACTTCATAAAAAAGCATATATATATTTCCTGTAATATCTAGTAGAAGAACTAATTTGTATTTCTAACAGATGGACAAGACTTGGATAACTTCTGCTCGAAGATTCTCCGCTACATATGTCGAGGGGGTTGAAAATTTCATGAACTTTATCAGAGCTGAGTACGATGGTCCGAAATTAGATGTGCTCTGCCTATGTAGCAGTTGTATGAATTCAGTTATAAGACCCCAGACAACTGTGCAAAATCATCTACACTTGTATGGGATGTCGGTCACATATACTAGGTGGGTTCATCATGGTGAAGCTGTGAACGTCAATGTTATTGACTACGTGGAAGCAGCAGATCACCATCTTGATCTGCCTGATGCTCAGGTGGAAGAGGAGGAGGAGGTGGTGGTGGCGGAGCCAGTGAGTTTGACCAACATTGAAATAATGCTACGAAATGCTCGTGCATTTCGTGAACTTTCACCTGCAGAAGAAAAATGGTGGGTCCACATGTTGGAACAATGCAACGTGGCTGTCACGCAGGAAATAAGTTGTCAGTATTCTCAGCTATGGTCACCACTAAAAAAATACACTTCCGTGATGATACGTGTTTGTCACAGTAGGTCGCATTTTTTTTTCATGCATGTACATCCATGACAATTTTATGACAGAATCAATATAGTCATACCTATGCTGTCGTAGAAGTGTTCCATGACATTACCAAAATTATCATCACGAAAGTCTCCACTTCCATGACGATAAATCGCACGTCACAGAAGTGCTTTCGTCAAGGGTGACCGACACGTGGCATCCACCGTAACGGAACGCCGTTAAGCTATCGGGTTTGGTTTTGGATCCGATAACCCGTTAACAGCCCGGACCAATGGGGATTTTCCACATGTAAAATCATCATTGGCCGCAGGAAACATGTGTTGCCTCACCGTTGGGACAAATGTCATCCACTCATTGGACAGGAGGCGCCTATGATAGGTCGACACGTGGCACGACCCAACAGTGGCCCATTCCGGTGAAAGAGGCCGGCCCAGTAAAAAGTAGCAGGCCGGCCCATATAAGGCCTACTTGTGTTAGGTCCATTTAAGCCGACGACCCATACGAGATGTGCCAATTCGGCCCGTTAAATATTTGACACCATTGCAGCCCATCATCAATTCGAGCCCATTAACAACCCGCTATATATTTGGGCTCAATATCGACCCGATGAGATTTGGGCCTGTTAACGGCCCATTCAATGGATGGGCCAATTTTCAGGATGTACATCTTTCGGCCTTTTAGCGACCCATTTAAATGTTGGGCTAATTTCCGGCCCGGTGTGTCTTTCAGCCTGTTGACGACCCATAAATCAGATGGGCCATTTGTAGTCGGACCTGAGTTTCGGCCTTTTAGCGGCCCATTTAAGTGTTGGGCCAATTTCCGGCCCGATGTCTCTTTCATCCTGTTGATGGCCCATACATCAATTGGGCCATTTGTAGTCGGACCTGAGTTTTGGCCTTTTAGCGATCCATTTAAGTGTCGGGCCAATTCCTGGCCCTGTGTGCCTTTCGGCCTGTTAACGGACCATAAATGAGTTGGGCCATTTGTAGTCAGACCTTTGTTTTGGCCTTTTAATGGCTCATGCCCTTCATGGTCCAATACCAGCCCGGTTTCTCTTTCGGCCTGCTAAAGGCCCACAACACAGTTGGGCCATTTACAATACAACCTAACTTTCGGCCTCTTAGCGGGCCATGCTCTTCATGGTCCAGTACAAGCCCGATGTCTCTTTTGGCCTGCTAAAGGCCTACAGTATAGTTGTGTGACACCCCAAAAATTTGGCCTTGTTTTAATGATTTAAATTTTTTCCAAGAATTAAAAACTTTGAATTTCTGAGCTCCATTCTGAATTTTTTTTTTAAAAATCATCTCCTTCCCTGTTATGATGAGTTTTTCCCAAAGAGAAAACTTTTCAAATATGTTTTTGGACTTGTTTAACCTCTCAAGAAAAACCTTCCTTTTATCAGTATAACTAATTAACTAATTTAATTGCTTGATCTTTATTTTCTTGAAAATGGATTTTCAAGGTTAAATGGCCATATTTGAACTACAACCATTTAATAGATTCACTTAAAATTCCCACAAAAATTTGGAGATGTCATGTGATGTTTTTAAATCACTTTTATGCAAAAATATATTTCATTCATGAAATATTTTGAGCCCTACACTCAATTTTTCTTCTCTGGTCCAGAGTGCATTTTGCACTGCAACCCATTTAAATATTTCTTTAAAACTTCTACCAAAATTAGGGAAGGTCAGTAGGAGCATATTATTCCACTTGTGCAAAAATCTAGTGCTGTTCTTTGAAAATTTTGAGTGAATCAACCTCTTCTCCATTCTGGTCCAATTTGAGGATTTGTACAGCAACCACCATTTTAGTTGCTCCTATATCCATGATTACTTTTTCTACTGGTAATCCCCCTTGCCAAACCCTTAAGTCCAGGAGAGTGGACCCATTGGATGATTCTAAGTGCTTGCAACAATGCCATTTACTTTCTTGTACATCTGAAGAGACTTCCATCTGGAGTTTTTGACCACTCCAAGACTTGCCTAAGTGCCCTTGGCATTTTGTCAAACACCCTACGGGCATGATCTGTTTTGACATGAGTTTTGGCATTGCACTGTGAACCTAATCCCCTGACCAAACCAGCTTGTCCACTGATCTCCTTGCAAGCCCAAACCTAGACCTGCTAACTCCCAGCCTCAACCAAGCGCTCTGGAGTGCCATGGCATTTCGCCGAGCATCTGGTGTGCATGCACTGGGCGCGCCCAGAGCACGCATATTGCAGCCGCGCACACGAGCCGCCGCGTTGCGCCCTTGTCTTGGCCCACACTGCAGAACCTTGCCACGCACTCACTGCCTCACCACTACACGCCAGCCCGCCCTGGCGCCCTACAGCGCCACCGCCAGAGCACTTTTGGCGGCACGCCGGCGTCGGCAGTGCGCCTCTGCCACGGGCAGCGCCACCCAAGCCTCGCCCGCTCGCCACCTGGCCCCTGGAGCAGTGCGAGCTCATCCGCAAGCGTGTCTGCAAGCCCTCGTCGCCGCCACGTCGCCCTAGCTACAGAGAGGCGGTTCGCCGGAGAGCTTATCCACGGCCGCCGCGGAACCGCCTTGCCACGCTATAAAAAGGGACCCCGAGCCCCTCTGAGCACGCACGCAACCTCAGGCTACCCCCGTGGAACCCCCATAGCCCGCAATCGCCAGGGAAACGCCGCCTTCTTCATCTCCGGCAACTCCTGCCGCCGCCACTGTCTCGTTCACTCCGGCGCCACCAGGGCTTCCCCCTCTCCGTTCTCTTCACCAAGAACCCCTCTTTCCTTCCAGGAACTCAACCCCCTACTTGATTTTGATCGGGAGCCATCGCCGCCACAAAACCACTTCGCCACCGAGGCCTCCTCCGCCGCGAAGCTCGCCGCCGGCAGCTCCCTCCGTCCCCACCGGCCTGGCAACCACCGGGATGACCGCACTGGAGTGGCGCATCCATCCCCGCCCTTGGGGCCCCGCGAGGAGCCGCCAGTCGCCGGCGACGATCGCCGGAGCTCCGCCTCCGCTCGGGACAGAGGAAGGAGAGGGAGAGAGACTAGTCAAACCTGACTAGTGGGCCCCGTGGACCCACTGTCAGTGACCCACTCCGCCGCCACGCGTGTTTAAGTGAAGACATAATCCACCCAGTACGTTTTCCCCGCTCTGAAAGCGTATTTCTATCTGAAACGTTTTCTTTTCTGTTTTATTTTAAAAAACAGATTTGACCAAATCTTTGACTGGCTATAACTTTTTAAATATAACTCCAAATGAGTTGATTCTTTTTCCTACCTTCCTCAAATTTGGTCTAGTTTATTTTAAGATTTATTTGAAAAATTTTCAAACAACTTTTTTTTACTGTTTTTGAAATGTGTGTTAATTCAAATATATTTTTAAGTAGGATTTTTGAAGAGAGGAGAAATATTTCAAGTTTTGGAGTGCACTCTGCCTTTCCACACATTGAAGGCAAGCATTCTGAATCCCGGCATAATATTTTTGGTGTGATCGTTGATACATTATAACACCACCGCATTTCGAAGGACTTGTTATTTCATGTGATATGATCATATGCATGGGTGCATGTTATTAATTTCCATGCTGTTGGAAATGGACACACTTGTGATGATAATCACCCTCATGTGCCTTGCATGCATACCGGCAGGGACCCGGGAAAACCTCTGCCTTGGGTAGGCATGAGTTTGTCGCCGGTCTCCGTCGGGATGGTTATGTCTGGTATGGCATGGCAAGGTGATATGAGCGGTGACTCTGTTGAATGAAATATATTCGTTATACTAAACATGCAGGGAACACTTAAACCTCCTGAGTCGACCGTAGATCGAGTCTTGTGCCAGTAACCCCCATACTTGTTTCGTACTACCACTCGTCTCTACAGCAAGTAGAGTACGGTTCAGTAAGTTGTCAACCTCTTTCTAGCACACACCGTATAGAGAGGCCATGGTGGAAGATACCGGTTGTAGCTGGTAGGCAGGCCACCTGGTCCGGGGGCATGGGTGTTTCCGGTTGGGACCGAGAGTGGAGGCCACCCCTTAGAGCGCGCGATATAAATTTGATCCCATGCTACGCGAGGTTGTAGCCTCCCCACTTAGAGTTTGCTTAACAGGTGTCGTGGGTGATTCCAGACACGTGTGAGATAAGCTAGTGTGTGCAAGTTAGGTGGTTTTCAACAAAAAGACCGTAGACGGAATTAGTCCCGATGGACTAAAGAAATCCGTTACTCGTGGGTAAAGAGTACACCCTCTGCAGAGATTAAACCTATTTGAATAGCCGTGTCCATGATTAAGGATTACAGTCTGGTATGGGTCAGGTATCGGTCTTAGTGTCGGTCTTCGGAGGTGAAACGGTTAACCAGAAATGGAATTACTACTCGTGACTTGTGCTAACTATGATTATTATTATTGTTGACTAACCCGTGATATTATTGTTATTATCGAGTATCTCTGGGATGGTTCTACCTCCGGGATATTCACTATGATTATTTCTTTTAAAGCCCTTTTTGTGGTGTCGCTCAGACGCCCGACTGTGGCATTTCTTTTAAAGCCCTTTATGTGGTGTCGCTCAGACGCCCGACTGTGGCATTTCTTTCAAAGCCCTTTATGTGGTGTCGCTCAGACGCTCGACTGTGGCATT
>NC_057795.1:375920838-375953380 GCF_018294505.1 Triticum aestivum | reverse complement strand
GTGGTGTCGCTCAGACGCCCGACTGTGGCATTTCTTTTAAAGCCCTTTATGTGGTGTCGCTCAAACGCCCGACTGCAGCATTTCTTTTAAAGCCCTTTATGTGGTGTCGCTCAGACGCCCGACTATGGCATTCCTTTTAAAGCCCTTTATGCGGTGTCGCTCAGACGCCCGACTGTGGCATTGCTTGTTATTTGTTTCATAAATTTTAGTACTACCATGTTATTGCATTTTTATAAATAACTTGCTTGCACGCATCAGAGTTTCATTTATCTTTTGTGACTGACGTCATGAGCATAAAATATTTTCAGCACATCATTGTTATATTACACCTGTGTTCATAATGTTTGCGAGTACATTCAAAGTACTCACTGGCTTGTCCCTGGCTATTGTCTTGGCCAGATTTTCTTGCTCGGAGAGGAGCGACGCGATGCCAGCCCCGGAACCCACACAATGGAGATAGCAGCCTCGCGAAGATAGGAGTTAACCTGGTCAGCTGTTCCCGTGGGAAATGGAGTCCCATAGACACTGATGTTTCACAAACCGCTTCCGCCATCAACCACTAGAAACCATTTGTTGTACTCACAGGCCAGAATGGTCTTGTACTACATATGTTGTATTCTGCTTGGAATTTCTGTATCAAGTTGGAGCCTCATCAGCTAACAGTAATCCTGGGGCTGATGAGCACGACTGTCTTTTCTGGAAATTTATGTCCGGAGAACCGGTCGTGGCAAGTTGGGCCATATGTAGCAAAAACTTAGTAACGACCTGTTAATGGCACGTGAAATCAATTGGGCCCACCCGTTACCCGCTTCGATGTCGGCCTGTTAACGACCCGGGAGGTAAGAGGGCCGACCATTAACTTTCGGCCTAGTAACAACCTATTAACTTAATGGTCCCACTAAAGTTCGTACATGTCTTTAGGCCAAATTAGATAATCTGAGCCCATTACGACGAGCAATTATGCACAGGACCAAAACCGATCAAGCAAAGGTACGACATACAGGGAATAACGTTGCACATCCAGCATATATTACAGGAAATTACATCCACTGGGCAATCAAAGATTGATGCCAGTGCAAATAAATGAGCAGAACCTAACCATCTACAACGTCACAATCTGCAACCTCGGCACAGATGACGCCCATAAGCATGTGGGCAAGTTCTTTCTGCTTTGCTACAGTGTCTCTGAAAACATTGATCAGTTGTTGTGTCGCATGACTCTGCGCCTCTGATTCATCCACCATTTCCATCATTGCTTCAGACATTAATTGGTTCACAAACATACAATTATTCGATTGCATTCGAGACAGAGGATACTGAACAGATTCAGATGGCGATTTTGGCAGGCTTGTATTATTGATAGTGGAGAGTGTCTCGACCACTGCATCATAATATAAATTAGGAGGGGAACCAAACAGATTAATCATGAGTTATTGCCATATTACCTGGCCTAGATTTATTGGAAAGAAACAATGGGGTTGCCTTGTTGTTTTCAGAGTTTGTCTTCTTATCTTCTGCAGCCTGCACCAAATTAAAACACTAGCATTGCTATCATTGGCCAAGTCAGACAATAGGAAAGCAACATTAACTCAACTAACGTTTGGGCAACTAGCCTACACCAAATTAACACAATATAGCACAGCTATCATCAGCCAGGTAAGGTAATACGAAAGCAACATTGACACAATGAATGAATGGGCAACCAAAGAAGCACTACAATTCAGTAATGCGTGTGATATGAGATAGTACACTTGTGTAGCTCAGTATGCGAAACTACCAGGCAATTTTCCTTACAAAAATCAACATTGGCGCCTTTAGCATTTTGCTACAACTAATTTTAGATCAGATAAAGGTTGGATTCATGCCGATTAACAAAATACATGCTGATGTAAAAATGTAGTGATATACAACATGTACTTACATCAGCATTAGAGCACAGAGAATTCCCGCAAGATATTTTCCTCGAATACGATCCCAATGGAGGAAGTCTTCTATCGTTTAACCTTATTTTCTAAAAGAGAGACGGGTAAGAAACATGTAGAAAATATGATCAGAATGCTATAAAATTTCATGATGCGAGGATACGCGCACGCTTCTTAGAATGGAGTTGACATTCTTTTGCTGGATTGGAGCGGACTAGTTGTTTGGCCACTGGAATCTGCGTATTATCAGTGGGAGTTGGGTTTCTCTGTGCTGGAGCAGTATCTATGAAAAATGGAGTTGGTTTATTATCTCCTGGCGGTTGGATCTTTTGCAAAGACCTGGTTTGCAACCCTTCAGATATTAACATAGCCGTCTTCCCCTTGCATGCCTTATATAGAAGAATGGTGCTTCAGTTATAAAACATGTTACAACAGAGATGGAATAGGTACCGATGAATAGAAAGGCATGACATATTGACATGTATTCCCTCCACCCGGAAATAAGTGGAAGGGTCTAGGAGTATTTCAGTTCTAGATACATCCAGTTTTATCCATTTCTGTGACATGTAATCCGGACGAGGGAGTATGATGTAAGAGCTAGGGATACGACAGGACAACATAGTATGAAAACACTAAAAACCCACTGCAGAACCAAAGTATTCAAACCCACTGATATGAGATAGTACACTCATGCAGCTCAGGATGCAAAACTACCAGGCAGTTTTCCTTACAAAAATCAACATTGTGGCCTTTAATCATACATTTTGCTACAACTAAATTTAGATCAGATAAAGGTTGGATTCACGCCGATTAACAAAAAACATGCTAATGTAAAAATATAGTGATATACAACAGGTACTTACATCTGCATTGGAGCACAGAGAATTCCTGCAAGAATCTTTCCTCACATATGATACCAGTGCAGAAATTCTTCTATCTGTTAAGCTTATTTTCTAAAAGAGAGATGGGTAAGAAACATGTAGAAAATATGATCAACATGCTTTAAAATTTCATGATGCAAGGATACGCACACGCTTCTTAGAATGGAGTTGACATATTTTTGCTAGACTGGAGCGGACTCGTTCTTTGGCCACTGGAATCTGCTTATTATCAGTAGGAGTTGGGTTTCTCTGTGCTCGAGCAGTATCTATAAAAACTGGAGTTGGTTTATTATCTCCTGGTGTTTGGATCTTTTGCAAAGGCCTTGTTTGTAACCCTTCAGATTCTAACATAGTCGTCTTCCCCTTGCATGCCTTGTATAAAAGAATGGTGCTTTAATTATAAAACATGCTACAGGAAAGAGATGGAATCAGTACTGAAGAATAGAAAGGCATGACATATTGACATGTATTCCCTCCATTCGGAAAAAAATGGATGGTGGTAAGCGTATTTCAGTTCCAGATACATCCTTTTTTATCCATTTCGGCAACATGTTATCTGGATGGAGGGAGTATGGTGTAAGAGCTAGGGATACGACAGGACAACACAATAAAAAAACTAGTTGAATGTAAAACTGTATGCTAGCGGAATACGTACAGAAAAAACTAAGGCAACATAGACATGTATGATTGGGAAACTAAGATGGCATTGCAACAGAGCACTAGAACAACGCTTCAATGTAAAAAAAACATGGTATGGTAGACAGATGAAGTACATACTGATGAATAACAATGCATAAGATATTCAGAAGCATGATGTCCAAATTAAGCAGATGGCATTACGATAGAGTAGAATGACAGTACTTGAATTTGAAAACATGTTATCATGAATGGAATAGGTACTGAAAAACAGGAAGGCATGACATATTTACATGCATGATCAGCATGCTAAGCACATGGCATTGCAACAGAGTAGATTCACTCCAGAACATTATATGCATGTTGTACCCATATCATAGGCCAAGTTAGAGCAAGGACCTTGTGGGGTGAAGAGGATTCATCATCTTTCTGCAAGTCTTCTGAAGAACTGCCTTTACATGTTCCATCATATTGGGTACATTGACATCAAGTTTATTGGCCTTTACATTGCTCCATGAGGTTCTTGTGGATATATCAGTGTGTGCAATTATATCTGACATGCATGGAAGACAACTAGTAGTTAGATTTATGTAATGAGTGCTTGTAGGAGATGACATAAATAGTAGCACTAGGGTTAACTAGCAGCAACAGGTCTCATAAACTAAAGGGAGAACACAGATGAAAGCTATAGAATATGTATCGTTTGTACTCGAGATTAACTAGATGGCACACAAAAGTATTAAAGAACAACATAGGTAATACTAGAAGTGGTATAATACTATAATCACCAGCCTGTTGGATAGCATTGGCTGATGGATGATAACTATGGAACAACGTTACCTAAAGAACAAGTATCTTAGCTGAACTATGGAACATCATTAACTCCTGAACAAGACCCGTAAGAGATCAGCATGAATATACAGTGAAATTTGATGATGTATTTTCCATGCTTAGATGAATAACAAAGCCATAAATGTTGCACACAAGTAAGATGAGGGTACAACCTATATGGCCGCCATCGATAGGAGTGAGCATCATGTGCTGACTTGTCGATGGCCCTGTAGCTGTTGTGGCTGTCCATGTCGGGCACACGCATTCGATGCAGGGAACTGTTGAGTGGGGACTATAGCTCCCTTCTGGTGTATGCTTTCCTTGTTGGAGCAGCTGCGGTGAGTCGGAAGACGGTGTGTCTGAAGATGCAGATAACGCATAATGTTAAGAATGACATATCTCTTTGATCTGAAGAAATACACTAAGAGATCAACAATAAGGTACGAGAGTGGTCACATGTCTGTTGACTGAAGACTAAATTGGGGTCACAAGATTTTATTTTATTTTGGCACTGTCCGATCTACGCCGGATGGCTTGATGGCCGTCTTGTGCCTCCCGGCTGACACTGTTCAGAATCTTCCCCGAAGAGCCAGCGAGCAACAGCAGAGCAGCCTGCCTCTGCTGTCCGTGGCCCCGGCCAAAACCCCGCTCCCCGCCCCACCGCACTGTCATGGTTGCGCCACCCCCGGGCCAATCAACAAAGACTCCTCGTCATCCAGATCCGGCGGCGGCAGTACCTTCAACCACACAACTCTAAGATAGCCATCTAAGCGCTGCTTCCATGGCAAAGTTGCGGCCCCGCACCCTTAAGTTAGACACCAGCCAACCGACAGCCTAGGAGCTCCGCTGCCTCGAGGGGTGCTGCTTCCCATTGGGAATCGATTGGCCCAGAATAAAAATTCAGACAACTGACGCCTAAATAAAGTGATTTGAGATGAGGGTGCGACCTATCTGGCGGCATGGTGAAGTAGGCAGGTCCAGCTGTCGAGTCGGTGAGGCCAGCACGGTTGCGGTGGCGACCGGCGGCAGGGAAACAACGATGTCACGACGGTCGATGGCTACGGGTAAGCAGCGCCGGGACTCTGGACGGATCTGAAGTTGGAGCCGCTCCGGCACCGTGAACAACGACGGGGGTGAATTGGCTCCGGTACGGTTCACGCGGTCGTCGTCGAGGCAGCTCCAGCAGCACGTAGTAAGAGGCACACGGCCCAGTGCACGACGGCAAATGGACAGTGTCTCCGGCATTAGGGAGGAGGGAGGTTGTGAAATTGGTGCAGTGGGGGCGCCATGGAGGAGGGGATGAGGTTTTGTGGCTCAGGATAAGCGAGCTTTCCGGGGAGAAGGTGATTTGGCGCCCACGAGGTATGAATGGGGGGGATTGGGAGGGGAGTAGAACCATGTCTTACGGACACATTTGTCTGAAATGTGACGGGGAGTTACAGTTCTACCCCTGCCTTTAGGCTTCTCAGCTTGGGTCTGTGTACTGAGGGTTGGGGATAGTAGAGTAACTTTGCTTTTCCCCAAATAGTGGGCGGGAGCGATTTCGGGCGAGGAGGGCATGTTTTGAAATATAGTGGGCTCAAGCGATTTCGGGCGAGGAGAGCGTGTTTTGAAATAGTGTGCGCGAGCTATTTTAGGCGAGGAGAGCGTGTTTTGCCAACCATGGTTTATGAATTATTCGGCACATGTCATTTTGGCCGAGGAGAAGGCACGCTTGGATGAAGTTATGAACCTACCCTCGATGTACAACAGGCCAATTGATGCGTGTCCCACATAGGACGATAATTTCGCGTCTCCCATTTATTTGCTCGGGCGAATTCCACCGAGCAGAGGATGTTTAACGGTTCGTTCAAATTTCGGGAGAACGAGCATCCACGTCTACCTTACCAGGTCGATTCGAATCAAATTTTGAAATATTAGCTTGCCACTTCTTTTTTAGATGGAGAGATGATGCTCGGGAGTAATGTTTTTTTACATGCTCGTTGCTAGCGATTTACTATATGACAAATTGTTGACCCACTCAAAAATGTGAATCAAACCCAAACGAAATATCTCGATTCAATGAAATAGCTCGTTCACTAGGTCAAAATAGTGAACTAAATCCAAAATTGAACACCTCAATCGAGTAGCATGTTGTATAGTATTATAGTACTCCATGAACATGTTGAAAGTCAAATTAATGAACTTGTTTGATATACACATATATCCGTTCATGTGTGGATTGCAGACAACATGTTCTCCAATTTAATTATTTGAATGCAAGTTTATATCAGTCTTTGATGCATAAAACGCGACCTCCCCCTCTCCCAGAGTCCTGTTCTCTCTCTCTCTCTCTCTCTCTCTCTCTCTCTCTCCGACAATCTTCAATTCTGTCGCATGCATCCGACACAAAAACCTTGTTGGTCCCTCTCCCTTTCTCTCCATCTCTCTTTTTTGTGTGTGTGTGTGTGTGGGGGGGTCTTTCTAGTTCGCATGCATATATACTCCATCTATAGGTCTCTCTTGCACACTATGTATGATACTCTAGCTAGTCCAAGCTAGATATATTGGGTGAACTCATCGTACGCACACAAATTCCTTGGCTCGTTGCCCGTAACTCTCTCACGCACCACTCTGTCGTCTCAGAGCTCTTCCGCCTCTCTCTCAAACTCTCCATCTACCTGGGTCACACATACACATGCATATCTCACTCACACTCGATAGGCCCATCTAAAACTCTATCTCTCTCCCTCGTTCTCTCTCCATCTCACACGCACACACACACAATCTCATGCCTAGCTAGCCAAGTATGATGGTCTCTCACTCAATTGTGGGCACATGCAGTCCCCCTATATGTATATGACTAGCTAATCTTAGTCTCCATCACAAACATGTGCATCATCTATCTCGATTTCTCTTGGGGCATCTTTCTATCGCGCACGCACCTCCCTCAATCTCCCACCCATATAGTCCCCTCACGATCTCGAGGGGATCTCTCTATCACAAAAACACCCTCTCTCCCTCCCCATGGGTCCATGTCCTCCATGTATCCCTCTTGACCTTTGTTCCTTGTTGGCCAGACCTCTATTGGACATGTGCTACAGGGGTGTCTCTCTCCGTTGCAAAAAATCACACACTAGCTATCTTCGTGTATCTCCTCGCCTCGCTTTTCTATCTCGGAGATGCATGCGTGATATGTTCACACAAGAAATGAAAAAACACACACACTCTCTCTCTCTAATTTATCGTTTGTTGCCACTTTCTCTTTCACACACATACTCTTTTTGCACACTTACTCATTCTCCTTCACACGCACTTGATCTGTCTCGACTTAGGCACTCTCCTCAGTCCATAGCATATAGATTTATTGAAAAGTCAAACATCACAAAGTTTGACCATGTACGTGGAGAAAAACAATTACATCTAGAACGGCAAACATATACCATTAGATTCACCATGAGATGTAGTTTTGTATGATGTATCTTTGGTATTGTAGATATAAATAACATTTGCGTAAACTTGATCAAAGTTTCCAAAGTTTTACTTCTAAAAAATTTACATGCACTGCATTATCGAGCGGATGGAATATCTCTTTCCCCCTCTCAGCTATTTGACGCACCACTCAGCCTTATCGGGGCTCCTCAATCTCTCTCAAACTTTATTGGTCAGTTTGGTTCATGACCTGACCCTCTTGCCTTGATGGCCAGTACTGCCTGGTGTGGATGTGAGATGTAAAGTATTTCTGCCTGGCAGGCTTGTGTGGTGCTGAAGCGTTTGGTACATGCCTGGGCTAGGCAAAGCATCAACGTCCCATCAATCAATCCATGCAGCAATTATTTAATGCTAATATCCATCTAGGTTGTTGTTAGCCTCGTGGCCGCATGACCAGGCACGGCCAGGTGTTCGAAATTGGTTGCCTGGGCCAGGCTACTTGCAGTGTCTGGAGTCCAGCGAGGCTAATTAAAGTGCAAGTGAATCCAGGCCAGGCGGGCTTTCTTTTTCACAGGGTAGCAACCAAACAAGCGTGCATGAAATCCAGCCACAACCCGAGGCCAGGCAAAAGATGCTCAGGACGCAAGCCAAACTGACCTTATATCTCCCTGGTTCACACATACACATGTCTCGCTCGTGCTATACATATAGACCCATCCAACACTCTCTGCCCTTGTTCTCTCTCCATGTGACACGCACACCCCTAAGTACCATAATCCCTCACTCCATCATAGGCGCAAGCACTCCCCATCCCCCCTCCTAAGTATGATTATATCTTACTAGCCATCAGGAACACACGTATTGTCTCATTCCATCCATACGTCTATCTCGATATCTCTCGGGGCATCTTCTATCGCGCACACACCTTGTCACTCGATCTCCCACCCATGTAGTCCCATCACAATCTCCAGGGGATCTCTCTATGACAAACATACACTCTCTCCTCCCCATGTCTGCATTTTCTCCGTATGTCTCTCTCAACCTCTCTCCCTTGTTTTTCAGACCCCTCTTGGCCACGTGCTAGGGGTCTTGCTCTCTCGGTTCCAAACAACCACACACTATCTCCCCACCTTGCCTCTATTGTCGAAGATGCATGTGTGATATGTTTGCATAAGACACACACGCTTTTTCTCTACTTTTATCGTGTGTTGTCCATGTCTCCTTCACACATGCACACACACTTTTTTCACTCACTCTTTCTATTTCTCTCTCTCTCTCTAGTTAGGGACTCTGTCATGTCCATAAGCATATGGATGTTTTGAAAAGTCAAACCTCAGAAAAGTTTGACCAGGTATATGTGGAGAAAAACATTTACATCTGGAATGATAATTAGATTCATCACAACATGTACTTACTTCATACTATCATTTATCTTTGGTATTGTAGATATAAGTAATTTCTTTATAAACTTGGTCAAAGTTTCAAAAGTTTGACTTTAAAAAAATGTTGGAACTACATTATCGAATGGAGGGAGTAGCTCTTTCTCTCTCTCTGCTATCTCTCATGGGCCTCTCCTCTCACTCAAACTATCTATACCGATGGATTATACACTCACTATGTCAGCGTATAGCTCCGTATATTGTTTAGTTGACCGGTCAACCAGTCCACATGCTGCCTTGTCAGCTCGTGTTCTGTATCTTCGTGTGCTGGCCCATGTGGCAGTGGGTGAATATAAGTAAACTAGAGGCCCATCTGACACGTGGTGAAGTAAACAAAGTTGAAACCACTTGGGGTAGCACCCCACATGCTAGTAAATTGAGGGCACATTGAGGACACACTTCTTGCGCGTGAAGGACGCACTCGTGCACAATTCACCATTGTGCGGCGGTATGGACAGAAGGACACACTCATGCACACCCAGCACACAACACACACCAGCACACGTGTACACCAGCGTCGCCGCCGGTTGAGATGGATGGCGAGGCAGCCAACAAGCAGAGGCGGCTCGAGCCAAAACCACATCCGGCGAGCCTGGAGTTCATTAGCAGCCTCCCCGATGACATGATGCTCATCATCATCGGCCTCCTCCCCTCCAAATCTGCCGTGTGGACCGCCCTGCTCTCACGGCAGTGGCGCCTCCTCTGGCGCCGCGTCCCCCTCAACCTCACTGTCGACAGCTGCCTCTGTGACGGGGATGGCAAACGCATGGCCGTAGTCTCCAAGATCCTTTCATCGCACCCTCGGCCAGCCAGACGCCTTGACATCCGCATGTTCAGTACCAACTGCAAGGTCCAACCCAAGTTCGACGAGTGGTTCTCATCCCCCGCCCTAGATTAGCTCGAGGAGCTCAGCTTTGAAGCTGGACGATGTCACTCTCTGCCGCCGTCCGCGCTCTGCCTCATGCCAACGCTGCGCCGCGCCAGCTTCAGCTCCTGCTATCTTGCCCATATTAATGTCGTGCCCGCCCTTCTTCTCCCTCAACTCAAGCAGCTCGACCTCTCCGACGTTGTCATCTCGAAGAAGGCTATGGAGCACCTGCTCCGCAGCTGTACTGTGCTCGAGTACCTTCATCTTGAGCAGATCCACAGGTTCATTAGCCTCCACATCGCCTCGACGAATCTTCGATGGATTTATGTGTCTTGCTGGCCCCGCAACAAGACATCAATTGGGAAGAGATCACTCCAGCTCTTCCACGTTATGGTCATTGAGAATGCGCCTTTCCTTGATAGATTGCTTGTATCGGATCTAGAAGGTCCAACAAAAATCAGGGTCATTGACGCGCCGAAATTGACAGCGTTGGTGTACTCATCTGCCAAATTCTCCGAACTCTTTATTGGATCCGTAATCGTTCAGGTACAACACTCATCTTCTTCTTCGTCTTCTTGAAATTCACATTTTTAAATTTCTTCTTGATGTATTTACGACCATCTACTAGAAAATGATTCCCACAAGCTTGACCCAGTCCATGCGCACAGTGAAGGTCTTGGCACTAAAATCTATCGGCCCCAATCTAGATCAAGTTGTTGGATTCCTTACATGCTTTCCGTGCACGGAGAAGCTACTCATTGAGGTGAAACTTCTTTCCTATTAGTAAATGGTAATCACAATGTAGCTGATTTTTTTGTAATTTTCCCAAATTACGATGACAAGTGTAGTGTTCAAAACTGCATCTATGCACTGCACCGAAAGAAATATTTTTAGTATTTTTTTCTCACGTGATCACCTACATCGTTTTTATGCTATACTACTATAGTAGCCTAGGCTAGTCATAGTGGAAAGTAACTTAGACTACTCCAGTAACTCTATGGTTATCCTAAGAGCAAGTACTACCTCCGTCCTGGTTTACTCTTCCAATTTTGTAGTATCAAAATTTGACCATAGATTTATATGACAAAATGTTAATGCATGTCACTAAGAACTATATCATCGGATTCGTATTTGAACATAATTTCAAATGGTGTAATTTTTAGTGACATGCATTGGCATTTTCTTAGGTAAATCTATGGTCAAAATTTTATACTAAATATGAGGTAGTATTCCCTCTGTCCCAAAATTCTTGTCTTACATTTGTTTAGTTACGGATGTATCTAACACTAAAATGTAACTAGATACATCCGTATTTAGACAAATTTAAGACAAGAATTTTGGGATGGAGGGAGTACAAAAGTGGGCTATGTAGGCCAAAACACGTGCCAAATTCACTTGTGATGCATTTGGCATCGATGCCCCTCCATTGCTCACCTGGTGCCCCAATCTGGATCACCTACTTTGCTCCGGTGCCAAATTAGCTCAGGCAATGAAAAAACACTGCGTGGGAGAGAGAGAGGACTGAGGCAATACAAAAACACTTGTTTGGGAGAGTGAGAGGCTGGTGTAGTTGGTTTGATTGATTTGTTTATACATGTGGGTCTGTGTGCACAGCGGTGCCAACTCTCTCACATCACGAGAGCGGTGCCAAAATCTTTTGATTTGACATCGATGTGTATTATGTGGCATACTTTTGCGAAATATGGCATCGGCCACATAGTGGAAGGCAACAAATGCCCAAGCTCTTCACGTGCTCCTAGTTAAATGAGAGGAAACACACACACACACAGAGAGAGAGAGAGAGAGAGAGAGAGTGAGAGTGAGTGAGTGAGTAAAAAAATATCACTAGCCAGCCAACCCTATCGTATGAGGGAATGATATTGGTACCTCTTGATGACACGGCAATCTTATACAGCCAGTTGCTCTAATATGTTCTCTTCTTTTGCAGATAAAAAAAGACCCGAAAGTGAAAAATGTGCTGCACTATAACAATCTCATCGAATGCCTTGATCTCCATCTTACAGAAATTGATTTGATCGACTACCGAGGCAACACATCTGAGATTAAATTAGCCAAGTTCTTTGTTCTAGAGGCAAGTATGCTCAAGGTAATGAGGTTTGGCGTTCTCTGGCGCAACAATGAATGGCGTGCTGATCACCGCAAGCGTCTAAGCCTAAATGACAAAGTCTTCGCAGAAGCTGAATTTGTTTTTGAAACATCAAGTGGCCAGAGTCTCGAAAACTTATTTTCCCATTAGTGACTTCTCAGGGCCGTGGATTTTAGTTTGTACGATAATGCTGCATCCACCTAAAGTAATGAAAGTTCTTACGTAAACTTCCTAGTAATTCCCTCTTTGTAGGTGCAACATTACTCCTAACATTTGTAATATCAGTTTGAAACTTGTAATATTGCCGTGCCCTATTCCTGCATTTTCAAAATCCTGGGAATCAAACAGGTCCTGAGTTGGTGATGATGTTGTGCCTCCCATCTTTCACCAATAGTCGTCGGATCTAGATCTGACACAAACAAACCAAACTTCTCCATTTTTGAAAAAAGATGCCCGCACTTGTTCCCTATTTACAAACAACTCCTTGTCTCTCACAATCAGCCTTATTTCCTCCCCACCACATCTAGAAGGCCGTGGAAAAATCTGGCACGATGAACGCTGCCGGTGCCATCCACCCCCAATCTTGGTGTTCCGTGCAATGCATGGGCATCTACGCACGGGAAATTATGTCGAACAGGGCTAGTTGTAAGCAGGCTAGCTCTACAGCCATGATGATAGTGACTGCAGACGGTGAGGCTGACTATGGTATGACGAACACGGCGCCTATACTCAGGTGTCATCTCTGGCGCAGGGTCTTGTCACTTCACTGAGGAGCAGCACGTAATAATTTGACCAACGGGTAGTACAATGCTAGTACTCCTACTACATTGGTAGTACTACTACTAGTACTAGTAGCACCGCTGTCTGGATTTAGGAGTACTACCACGTCCATCTGGATTTTAGTATTTGACTAGCAATATCTAGTAATGCATGTCATAAAAAATGTACTACTCCCTCTGTAAATAAATACATGGTGTATTGTTTTATTCCTATCGGCGAGAGAACTTAATGTCTTTTTACTAACTAATATGATTACATGCAATGAACTAAACACTGCATGTCATGTTTGGTAGTCTCAAGTCATTGAAAGCATGCACGGCCCACATCTCTCATTGGTTGATATGTCACAAAATAAGAAACGAGGAGGGAGTTAATGTACCGTGCCTAAGTCTTTTGGGATTATTTGGTTTTTGTAAGGTGACTTACACAACATTTTTGTTTACATGCATTAACATTTTATTAGTTAAATCAAAGGTCAAAACTTGGCGCAAAATGCAAAGGGGACCAATAAACCAGTAAACATCAAACTTCTCTTGTTTGGCCCCAACTAGAGGTCGGGTGAGATGACTATACTTCACCGACACGGAGGGGTACGCAGCTTCATTGACTTACTGCAACTGCCTTTGGGTGAATGACATGTGGGCCCAACGAGTGGCTGACCCACCTATCATACAGCCAAAGGCAGGTGCAGTAAAGGGACGAGGAGTAGTACGAAATCCTACGCACCTATGCACGCTAACCAAGGGCAAGAGTGATCACTCAAATTGCAAGATCAGTTGACTAGAAGCTAAGCTAGACCCATGGAGGCGATGAGCGCGAGCATCAGCCGGCTGTGCCAGATGGTCCACGACACTGGCCTGCAGCCTGGAACTGAGGAACGTCTCCAGGTATTACTTGAGGGTGCCAGGGCGAGGGGCCGCTTGGACGACAGCTTCATCTCCTTGTTCGATGGGTCCTCGTCGATTTCCTTGACAAGTTCACCATCGTCAAGAAGCTTGCGGATGACTTTGATGTACGCCTCCAGCCAACACGCCCAGGCTCTGCGATGCCCGCCACCCTCAACGGCCACTATGGTGACAACCTCTTCGATGCACTGGTGGCCCTGTGACTGCCCGCCGTCACGCTGGAGAATGTCCACCTCGAGGTCGCGCTCGCCGCGTAGCGCTTGGCGCAGCAAGACACCATCAACATAATCACCCACGTCTATGCGCAAATCGTCCATAAGGACTACTACATGCAAGAGGAGGACAATAGGACGCTGGCCTTCTTGGACCGCAGGGCAACCTTGGACGGCATTGTTCAGAAGCACGTTGAGATCACCGCCAATGCCGCTGCTCCTCACACGTCGGTTGGTGACCCAGCGCACTAGGGCGTGAGGATGTCGTTGATGGATTTGTATGTATTTTTATCTTTTCCGTCAAATCCATGTAGTAGTATATGGTACTACTAGTAATTATCTTACCTTTCGCATCAACTTCATAATTTTTGTACGTACTCCATGCATGAACAGCGCCAGAACCAAACTTCTCATTACTCTAGGCAAAATCACTATTTTCTATCTATCGGTCGCGCCATGGAGCAGAACCAAATTTTACAAGTTACGAGTTCAAAAGGAAAAGCCTGCCATTCTCGCGTCGCACCCCCACACGGCTGGTCCGGCACGCCACTAAAGGGGGAATGCGCGCGGTGTTGCATTTTCACTTACAAGTGGGACCGCAATTAAGCAAACCGACTATCGGCAAACCCCCACCCCGCCCACTACGCGATGGCTGAGAAAATAGGAGGGAGAAGAGATGGATGTAGCACGGACTCCAATAAAATTGGTGTCGGATGGGACTCGTGTGGGTGGCGTGTGCCGTACTGCTAGACGTGAATGCTAGTTATGGCCCATGCCACCCCACTATATCGAGCCTATATCGAGGTGCTGGTTACATAGAACAAATTTCCTGGAGTCCATGCTCAGCCCTCCTCTATCTCTCTTCTTAGCCAGCCAGCGGACGCGCGGAGCCCATCGTCTGTTTGCTGACATGCGGTCCCACATGCCAGTGAAAATGCAAGAGGACCCACTGAACATGCACATCTTTCACCTCGACGTGCTAGTGATGAAAAACAAATCCAATAAAGATCTTCGGTGGCCGCTTTTGGAGTTACTCAAGATTAGTAAGATTCTATTTACAGTTTAACCCAAGATGCACATCACGTGGCTTCAACTACCACTGAGGGAGTCCTAGACTAGGGGGTGTCCGGATAGCCGAACTATCATCATCGGCCGGACTCCAAGACTATGAAGATACAAGATTGAAGACTTCGTCCCGTGTCCGGATGGGACTTTCCTTGGCGTGGAAGGCAAGCTTGGCGATACGGATATGTAGATCTCCTACCATTGTAACCGACTTTGTGTAACCCTAGCCCTCTCCGGTGTCTATATAAACCGGATGGCTTTAGTCCGTAGGACGAACAACAATCATACCATAGGCTAGCTTTTAGGGTTTAGCCTCCTTGATCTCGTGGTAGATCTACTCTTGTAACACACATCATCAATATTAATCAAGCAGGACGTAGGGTTTTACCTCCATCAAGAGGGCCCGAACCTGGGTAAAACATCGTGTCCCTTGTCTCCTGTTACCATCCGCCTAGACGCACAGTTCGGGACCCCCTACCCAAGATCCGCCGGTTTTGACACCGACATTGGTGCTTTCATTGAGAGTTCCTATGTGCCGTCACAATCAGGAAGGATGCCTTTTCCCGTCTTTAAAGACGACATCGTCGTCAAGGGAGTTTTGGCCGCCGGCCAAACTATCCGGCTAGGTCGTTTTCTTATGACCGCCTCTTCGGCCACCGCCCCGACGATGACCTCTCAGGTCATCAAAAGCGATCTTCACGTCAGCTCGGAATTTGCCGAGAAGCTAGATCCGATGGAGCTCTCCTCCGTAAACGAGCTCTTGGATCGCATCGCCGCCCTGGGAGTCGCTACAGACTACGATCAGATTGGGCTTAAAACCGATTTGAGAGAAATTAACTCTCCCCAGGCTACCCACCACGTTGTTGTGGTAGAGGAACAATGCGGCGACTCTTCTTCTACGTTAAAAACCAGCTATGTCTGGATTCCCGATCCATCCATGCCGGATTCCTGCGGAGGGACGAACGTCAATCAAATACTGAACCTAAAGTCAGGTAATGGACCAGATTCGTTGGAAAGCATCCAACAAACCAGGCTTCCAAATCCGGAAACTTCTTGGCCTTTAAGCCTCAGATCGGGCGGGGTTCCGAACTTAATTCCACCCGCCCACCCAAACATAAGCGATCTATCTCAAATACGGCAAGAGCCCGATGAAACAGTACATCATTACTGGGCCAGATTCCTCCTGGTTATAAACATGATAAAGGATTGCCGTGAAGAAAGTGCGATTTCAATTTTCTGCAACAATTGCACGGACAAGGGAATCATAAACGCCATAAGTCGTTGCAAAGTTACACGCTTCGCCGACCTAGCGACCATTGTACAAAAATACTATGCGATGGAGAGTGCCTGGAAAACCGAAACCAGGTTTTGGGACAATCCGGCCCTGAATACAACCACAATCCGAAATAAAAGGGTGCGTCATACTCAAGCACCTGGATTAAAAACAAAAAAGCAAAAACCCCCTAGAGGGCACAGAACCGTATTGGAGGGATGGCTCAACGGACCCTGCAAAATCCACAGTATGGAGGGCGCCACTCCAACACATAGCCTTCGAGCATGTTGGATACTACGGCAGATGGCCAAAAGTGGCGAAGGCTTTCTAGCCCCGGGAAACCAGCCCAGCAATACCAGTACGGTATTAACAGTCTTCGTGACTTTCGCATCAAATAGCATGCGGAAGCGAAGAATCCGCAGCCTTGCCGAGGTCTACCAAGTAGCAACAACAAATCCATGGAGCGACACGGCTATCACCTTCAATGCCAGCGATGAACCTAAATTCCGAACAGCTCGAGCACTAGCCGCATTGGTCCTCAGTCCGACAGTGGACGGCTTTCGTCTTACCAAGGTACTCATGGATGGCGGCAGTGGATTAAACCTCATCTACGAGGAAACCCTTCAAAAAATGGAAATTGACTGGAGCCGCATTGAGCGAAGCAGCACAACCTTCAGGGGAATAATCCCTAGTCGAGAAGTACGCTGCACAGGAAAAATCACACTAGACGTAGTGTTCGGCTCGCCGGACAACTACAGGTCCGAAGAGGTCACGTTCCAAGTGGCCCCATTCGGCAGCGGATATCACGCCTTGTTAGGGCGAGAGGCATTCACAATCTTGCAAGCTATACCCCATTACGGGTACATGAAGCTCAAAATGCCCGGGCCCAATGGAATAATCACTCTCCTCAGTGATCCAGATATAGCACTCCGCGCTGAAAATAAGACAGCCGCACTGGCCCTAGAGGCATTATCCGAAGCCCTAGCGGCAGAAGAACTCACTGCGCTGCGCTCCACGGTGGATAAGGACGATGTGATACTCGATAAGAGGTCTAAGTCCACCTCTTTTAAACCAGCAGACAAAATAGTCAAATTCCAGGTCCATCCAACGGACCCCACAAAGACGGCCTCCATTGGGGCACAATTAAATGAAGCCTCACTACGAGAATTCCTTCGGGAAAATTGGGACATTTTCGCCTGGCACCCTTCAGACATGCCAGGAATCCCACGCAGGCTGGCAGAGCACAGCCTAAACATCCTAAAAGGATTTAAGCCAGTCAAACAGGCTCTTCGGCGATTTTCCGAACCCAAAAGACAGGCAATGGGAGAGGAGCTAGCCAAGCTCTTAGAAGCCGGATTCATCAGAGATATAAAACATCCGGACTGGCTAGCCAACCTGGTAATGGTACCCAAAAAGGACAAATCCTGGCGCCTTTGTGTCGATTTCAAAGACCTTAACAAGGCCTGTCCAAAGGACCCTTTCCCTCTCCCTCGCATCGACCAAATCATCGATGCTACCGCAGGGCACGATTCATTGTGCTTCCTCGACGCATACTCCGGATATCATCAAATCAAGATGGTGGAAAAAGACCAGGCCGCAACGGCATTCATTACTCCATACGGACCATTCTGCTTCAACACAATGCCCTTTGGACTCAAAAACGCCGGCGCAACATATCAGCGCATGATTCAGACATGTCTGGCTACCCAGATAGGCAAGACAGTAGAGGCATACATAGACAATGTGGTCGTCAAGACCAAACACGTCGAAACTCTAGTAGACAACTTGAGGGTGACATTCGACAACCTCTGAGCATATGACATTAAGCTCAACCCGGAAAAATGTGTTTTCACGTACCAGCCAGAAAGCTCTTGGGCTTCATTGTATCCGGTAGAGGAATTGAAGCAAACCCAGCCAAGATCCGAGCTCTATCACAATTGGATATCCCAAAAGACCTCAAGCAGATACAAAAACTAACTGGATGTGTGGCGGCTCTAAGCCACTTCATCTCCCGTTTGGGAGAAAAGGCACTGCCCCTCTATCGCCTCCTCCGGCGCACCAAACACTTCGAATGGACGGATGCTGCCGCGGCCGGACTCGAAGAAATTAAGACCGTATTGGCAACAAATCCGGTCCTGGCCGCGCCCAACCTGGGCGAACCTATGTTATTATACATCGCGGCAACACATCAAGTTGTCAGTGCCGCACTCGTCGTCGAACGAGAAACAGAAGGGCACAAATTCCCTCTTCAAAAACCAGTGTACTACGTATCCACTGCCTTAACTCCATGCAAGTCCCGTTACCCACATTATCAAAAGATAGCGTATGCGGTGTTCATGGCATCCCGGAAGCTGCGACACTACTTTCAAGAGTGTTCCATAATGGTGGCCTCCGAAGTACCTCTCAACGATATTATAAACAATCGCGACGCGACGGGCAGGATTGCAAAATGGGCCATTGAGCTCTTACCATTTGACATAACCTACAAAGCACGGCGAGCTATAAAATCACAAGTTTTGGCTGACTTCATCACCGAATGGACCGAAGCCGAACTCCCTAAAGAGTACGGCGCATACTCCAATTGGATCATGCATTTCGACGGCTCCAAAATGTTGGCTGGCTTGGGGGCTGGCGTCGTCTTGACGTCCCCAACCGGAGACACAGTCCAATACGTGCTTCGAATAATGTACACGGACTCCAACAATGCAGCCGAATATGAGGCCCTTCTACATGGCCTCCGGATGGCAATCTCCATGGGTATTCAACGCCTAAAGGTGCGCGGAGATTCAAACCTCGCAATATCCCAAGTAAATGGAGACTTTGACGCCAAGGATCCGAAAATGGCAGCCTACCGTAATGCCGTCCTAAAAATGTCAGCCCGGTTCGAAGGACTCGAATTCCACCATGTAGCCCGGGATAATAACCAGGCAGCAGATGTGTTGGCACGCATCGGCGCAAAACGCGACGCCGTCCCTCCAAACCTCTTCCTGGAGCGGCTCCTTAAGCCATCCGTATTATGGGAAGAGGAGTCCGGAAATAACAATTCGGAACCAACTGCATCGCCTAACACAGAACATTCTAACACAATCGGTGGCTCAGCCAATGAAATAACAGATTCAGCCCACGAAATACTGGCAG
The DNA here is from genome assembly GCF_018294505.1 of Triticum aestivum. Lineage (NCBI taxonomy): Eukaryota > Viridiplantae > Streptophyta > Magnoliopsida > Poales > Poaceae > Triticum > Triticum aestivum. The sequence continues at coordinate 375,933,912 of NC_057795.1, read as the reverse complement.
TAATTGCCCCGTGGACGGAACCATTCCTAGCCTACTTAATCAGGCAGGAACTTCCCGAAGACGAAAATGAGGCCCGCTGCATAGTTCGGCGATCTAAAGCCTACAAGGTCCATGAGGGAGAACTTTATAAGAAAAGCACAACCAGAGTCCTTCAAAGGTGTATCTCCGAAGAGGAAGGGCGAAATCTCCTGGCTGAAATTCACGCCGGACTCGACGGGCACCACGCCGCCGCCCTGGCCCTTGTAGGCAAGGCCTTCCGTACAGGATTTTATTGGCCGACCGCCCGAGCAGATGCTCAGGACTTAGTCCAACGATGCGTTGGTTGCCAGCTCTTTGCTAATCAGAGCCACATGCCACCCACCGCCCTCAAAACTATACCCATCACTTGGCCGTTTGCGGTCTGGGGGCTTGACATGGTTGGACCCCTTAAAGGGGGAACCCACAAGCACAAATACTTATTGGTCATGGTGGACAAATTCACCAAATGGATAGAGGCCAAGCCGGTTAAAACGGCAGAATCCGGACCTGTGATAGAATTCATATCCGGGGTAGTACACCGTTTTGGCGTCCCCCACAACATCATCACTGATAACAGCACGAATTTCACGGCCGACGAGGTTAAACTCTGGTGCAAAAATATGGGCATCAAGCTCGACTACGCTTCAGTCTACCACCCTCAAACTAACGGTCAAGTGGGACGAGCAAATGGTCTAACCACGAGCGGCATCAAACCCGGATTAGTGCGGTCCCTCACGGAGTCTAACACGCACTGGGTAGAGGAGCTCGACTCCATACTCTGGGGGCTGCGGACCACGCCAAACCGCACAACCGGATTCACACCATTTTTTATGGTATACGGCGCTGAGGCAGTTTTGCCCTGCGATATAAATCATGACTCACCTCGCGTGCGCATCTACGAGGAAAGGGAAGCCGAGTTGGATCGGCAGGGCAGTTTGGACGCTTTGGAGGAGGAGCGCGACGTGGCAAAATCCCGTTCCGCATTCTATCAACAGCAGGCTCGAAGATATCAAAGCAGAGAAGTACGGGCCAAAACTTACAATGTTGGCGAGCTAGTTCTACGCCTGCCAGACAAGAAAAAGGACAAACTTAAGCCCAAATGGGAAGGTCCCTTCATCATCGACCAAGTCCTTACCGGCGGTGCATACCGTCTACGCAACGCATCTGACAACTGACTCGAGCCAAACCCATGGAACGCAGCCCGTCTCCGAAGATTTTACTCCTAGCGCCGGACTCAGGGTTCGTCTCCTTCCTCTGTCCACCTTTCATTTTTTTTCGCTGTCTTTGTTTTCCCTCCTTTTTCCTCCCTCTTTCAGTACAAACCCCTTGAGGGCTGATCTGCGCTTTGTTCGCACTCACTCGATGTGCTACTCGCACTCGTTATACCTGGGGGCTTCTTTAACAGAAGCTTATTTCTACGGGCTTCATGCCCAACACATGTGTCATACTTCCACATGTACCTTTTGATCACCATTATATGCATCGATCTGACTTAAGTTTTGGCCAAGTCGGGTTGCCTGGCTCCTGTGCTTACCCCTACGTTCCCGATTGTTCGGCTAGGAGGTAAAGGGAGCACCTGTGCGATTGTTACTGCCGGGTCAGCCGGATGTGTACCTCAGACTGGGTGAAGCCGAAGGCTAGTGTTCTTAAGGGAATATTCGGTCGGTGACCTGAAAGATGATTTATTACTTACTTATTTATCTGCCCCCAGATGCTTTTTCTGCTATTTTTGCAGTCCGGACATGCACTTTAGGGCATGCCTCCCAGGGAAAGGAACCCTTAACGGAACTATTCTCCCTGGAAGATGTTTCTTACTAACCATGTAATATAACATAGCTAGTTGGGCACTTGTCTGATAAAGCAATTATGACCCCTACGCCTTGTCTCCATGCACGCCCCGGTTCTTTTATAACCGTAAGGGTGTTCGGACACACTCCGGACTGTTGGGTCCCGACGCTGAAGCGAAAAGGTCCGCAAAGACAAACGATCTACAATCCAGCTGGAAGGCATTCTATATGTCATTTTTAAATTACATCGTCAAGCTGACTGATTGTACTCCTCTTTAATCCCATCTAACAGGCTGTCTAATTTACAGTCCTGTTGGGAATATTTCGCGGCCAACTCTACTTGGCCGTACATCAAGCTCACAGGGATCTCCTTCCCATCAGGCCCCACAGGTCCGACCTCGGCCATGTGGTTTGGGTCAGCCTTTGGGTACCGCGTCTTCACCATGGCCCAGGCCTCCCTGGCGCCTTGATGGCAGGCCGATATCTTCCACAGACGGAGACGTCGCCGTACTCCCTGAAGCTTCTCAGCAAGCCCTCCAAGGCCCTCAGGTAGGGAGACGGAAGGCCATAAGGCCTGAACGACGCCGCTCATCGCCTGCTGAACACGTTCGTGTAGTTGTAGCAGCTCGGGAAGAGGGTCTCCCATGGAACCAGGCATCTCCTCCGCCGGACGACCCGTGAGCACACCTACAGATACATTTCTGTCAATCGACTTCCTCGCTGAACTCTTCTTTTCAAAAGAGTTTTCTCAAGCACTTACTATAAATGCCGTGACGAAGCCGCCGATTCTCCTTTACGGAGTTAGACAGCTGGACCCGAACATCTTTTAGTTCTTCGCCCAGCTGGGTGTTGGCATCTTGGAGTTTGTTCCTCTCCTGCTGCACCCTCAAAAGCACCCTCTCGCCAGCCTTCAACTGGCGCAGCAGCTGTTGCTTGTCCGGATCTAGTACGGCACCCTCTGCAATATTATTGTCAGACTATACACACACGTCGCACTTCATAAATTACTTCTCTTTTCAAAACATGAATTACCAGAGGGGGTCTCCGTGGCTCCCCCGGCAGCGGCTAGTGCGGCCTCAAGTTGGGCCTTGCATTCTTCAAGCTCCTGGGACAGGTGGGTATTCTTCTCGGTAAGATCCTGCATTACAAATGATCCTTAAATCAGTTAGTTTAACTATTTTAAGTCTCGGGGTCTACTGGCATATATAACTATTAAAATTCCTCACCCGTATGTCTTTTACATACTGCTCCGTGGCTCTGGTTAAACCATCTTGAGCAGCACGGAGGTGCGCGTCTCCCGCATTAAAGGCATTCAACGCCTCTGGGGAAAAACACGCGTCACGAAGAACTGTCCGACGGTGCCTGTGATTCATGGCGCTCTCCACCTCAGACCTGGTGGCGGACAACCTGTCGGCATCCTCCGTTGGAGGAGCATCCGGCTCGCGCCTTGCGCTTGCCTCCCCCTCCGGACCAGGCGTTCGAGCCTGGCTGGCAGAGGTTTGGTTGGCACCCTCTCCGGACTCAGTCCGGCGAGCTCTCTTTCTCCTGGAAGAATCATGAGCATTAATATACCTCCTAGGAGTCTTTCCCTTAAAGGACAATGGTGCACCATACCTTCGCGGCGGCGTTTCGATTCGCGCCGCACTCCTCTTCCGCCTGCTAGGCCGCATTGACCTCGTTTGGTTAGTCGCCACGGGCTCGGCTTCCCGTTGTAAAGGCACCTCCTGCAAAGCACCATTGGTACACGGTGGTCAGGAATAAGCATTAAAAAAGTAACGGTGTCAGGACTTCGGTCGTACTCACCTGGGAAGCCGGACATAAACCGGGGTAGTCAGCCGTAATGGCGACTAAAGCATTGTCTATGCTAAGCTGGTGGAACACCCCGTCAATCAAATCCACCTATACGTCTGGATCCTCTTCGGAGGCCGGATCAAGGGATCTTCCCGGATCCTCGGGTTGTGGTGTTGGGCTTTCTATGCCCTCCACATCCCGGCGCTGTTCCTGCGTCGAAATCATAAAGTAAGACACTTATCTTTGAAAGCATGGATCAGATATATAAGCGTCCGCTTACCCAGCTCCGAGGGTTATTCGTGGAGAATCCATTCAATGGATTTGTGTGGAGGAAGTCCTCCTTCTCCCCCTTGTACAAGCCGGACAGGATCTTCACCAGATCGGCGGCCGACCCCGGCCCCGTGCAGCCATGACGGGTGGCGTCATTCTCCCCGTTGAAATCCCACATGGGGTGGCCCCTATATTGGAGCGGCTGCACCCCTGACATAATGCATGTGGCCATGACTCCAATCATGGTTAATCCGGAATGGGCTAGTAACCGTATCCGGCCCATCAGATAGTGGACGCTCCTGTCATCTTCCTGTTGAGGGCTCAGTGGGCGCCAACTCAGGCGTTTCTTCAGAGGAGCGTTGCTAAACTCCGGGAGGCCGATCAGGACTGGATCCGGCAGCGGGGCATCTTCCATATAAAACCACTCCGAAGGCCAGTCTTCGGATGCCTTCTTCAGGGTTCCGGATAGATATCCGGTCCCTGCGATGCGCCATATTTTGGCTCCGCCCACTTGATATAACGACCCCTCGTAAAAACGGGGTACGAGGCAAAACAGCCTCTTCCACAACGCAAAATGGGGCTCGATGCCCAAGAATAGCTCACAAAGAGCTACAAAGCTTGCGATGTGCAAAATGGAGGCGGGCGTGAGGTGGTGAAGTTGGAGTCCATAAAACTCCAGGAGCCCTCGGAGAAACGGATGTATAGGAAATCCGAGTCCCCTTATTAAGTAGGGGACGAAGCATACCAGCTCTCCTTTGGAGGGATTGGGGACGCTCTCCGCCTGCTTCCCACCCTTGTAGGTGGCCAGTCCGGCTCGAACCGGAACCATAAAGGCCGGGGGAAGGTATCCCTCTACTTGGAGCGTCACTAACTCGCTATGCGGGACTGAGCATCTCCTCCAATCTCCTGGCCGAGGACTGGGAGCGCGAGAAGAGGAGCCGCGTCGACTGTCCATGTTGGAATGGATTTTTTGTCAGATGCGCCTCGATGAGTACTTGCGGAAGGAGGATGGTGTGATTTGGATCTGGATCCTCGCCTCTCTTATAGGCAGCTTATTCGCGCAGCTAGGGGGTAAAACGTAAGAATACCCTGGCTTTTCGCATTCGTACGACATGTGGAAGAAGGCCATTATTGGACGTAGAAGCCAAGGAGCGCAACATTTATGAAGCAACCGGACACTATCCGACAAACACATGAAACATGAAGGAGAACCCGCCTTGCAAAAGCCGAAGACAACATACGTGCCGGACTCGTCGTCATTGAAGCCTGGTTCGGGGGCTACTGAGGGAGTCCTGGACTAGGGGGTGTCCGGATAGCCGAACTATCATCATCGGCCGGACTCCAAGACTATGAAGATACAAGATTGAAGACTTCGTCCCGTGTCCGGATGGGACTTTCCTTGGCGTGGAAGGCAAGCTTGACGATACGGATATGTAGATCTCCTACCATTGTAACCGACTCTGTGTAACCCTAGCCCTCTCCGGTGTCTATATAAACCGGATGGCTTTAGTCCGTAGGACGAACAACAATCATTCCATAGGCTAGCTTCTAGGGTTTAGCCTCCTTGATCTCGTGGTAGATCTACTCTTGTAACACACATCATCAATATTAATCAAGCAGGACGTAGGGTTTTACCTCCATCAAGAGGGCCCGAACCTGGGTAAAACATCGTGTCCCTTGTCTCCTGTTACCATCCGCCTAGACGCACAGTTCGGGACACCCTACCCGAGATCCGCCGGTTTTGACACCGACAACCACTCTATTTTCTTGCATGACACGACCTGGATGTTGGATATTCCACGTGTCGGCAAAAGGAGGAAGAACCCGACCAAATCTTTGGTTGTGCTCTCGGATTAGATTAGTTGTGCTAACTTAAAATTTTTATTGTGTAAGAATGGATGCAAGTTTTGGTATTGGGAAGAAGAGTACATCGATATATTGATAGAGCGCAATTTAGTAGATGTTCTAGCACTTTTAGCTAGCATAGAGGCTAGAGATAAGACTAGTGCACTTGTTGATACTCCTACTAGAATAGAGGCTAGACATGAGACTAGATGCGAGGAAGCAATGTCTACTTCTTTACACTCGAAGAAGAAAGAAGCACACAAGATCGAGCCTCCGCAGATCAACAATGAATGCATCGAGAAGGCACTAATCCAACTTACAGGAGCAGTTCTGGAAATTGGATATCTTCTAAAATGTATTCTTGTGGTTCTTGTTTTCTTTGGTCTTGCTTTTCTAGTCAAAATTGTCGTTGGAGTTCGTGCAAAATGGAGGTCCGTTTGGGGTCGTGCGTTGGAGTTGGCCTTACAAGTGGGACTGCAGTTGAGGAAACCGACTATCGGCACACCCCAACCTCGCTCGCTGCACGACGGCTGAAGTTAGAGAAACGACGAGGTTGAAGAGATTGCTCTAGCACGGACTCCAACAAATATGGTGTCACATGGATGTCGTGCTGGTGGCATGTGCCGTACTCTTGGACTTGAATGCTTGTTCTGGCCCATGCCACCCTACTACTCCTACTACTTATATAGTACTCCTACTAGTAGTATCGAGGATTCGAGGTGCTCGTTACGTACAACGAACACATTAACATATGGCTACAGTAAAAACACCCGCCCGACGCACGAAGCATGTGAAGCTAGTACAAATAGTGTATTACTATTGTTGATTGGCCTCATCCGATAACCTGTTGCAATGCACGTACAATTATGTATTCAGAAAATATATTTTTCCTCGTCGCACCACTCACTCAGAGAATCGACTCGAAAACCATTCATAAATTTAGTAAGTTTATCACAGGCATATCATTTTATTACATACAATAGGTCATCAACCCACATCGACAACAAGGATACATTATAGATACTAAAGTTTTCATCACACAACAAATAACAAGCAATGAAATGAACTTCAACTCAACCAATCCTCGGCATTGGAAACACTTGCTTAACCACAAGTGATTCTCTGGGACAGGCCATCCATTGTCAATCTCGAGACGAACACATGACTGATCATCCAGGCTGAAGCGACCTACTATATCCGTACCAGGGTAGGGAACCACCCAAATGTCTGAGGTATAGATACAGTTGCTTCTCATAAATGGTGCTAGTAACGTTGTGTCAACAGCAGTTGGATCGCCTTTCACCATCATTGGATAGTTTTGTCCAAGGAAGAGCGAGTTTTCTCCAAGACTATCAATTTTGTACCAGGGAGAAGGTGTTGTCGCTAGCACACTAGTATCCATCCCGAATACCATGCAACGGGTGTTGGAATAGGTCCGAAGAGTGCGACCATGGGAGACTACACCTGCTTCCTTAGTAGTAACAAACTCAGTGGGCTGTATACACACAAGAAGAGGTGATCCATAGGAATTAGCTGCCAAGCGCCACTGAGTATATGGGCGCTGCTCGTCCTCATGCTCGTGATAATCACAATCATCATCTCCCCCTTCGTTATAAAATTTTTCAAGTATAGGTGGTGGAATGTTCACAGGACCTTGGAAACACAAGAAGAAGGTTAATTAGTAAAGGGAAACTTGCTAACCCGCATGCATGTGGATGAAAAAATTATAATTACGGTGGAATACAAATGTACTGAAACTACGAGGATCCCATGCAAAAACAGTGCCATGAGTGGTGGAAGCAAACACAAGGCCGTTGTATTAAATTGCATCACAGTACTCATCCGTGTACAGAAAATGATTTTTGAGCAATATCCATCTAGTCGAACCATGAAGGACGGCAACAAGCTTGGTGAAGATAGCAACAACTACATAGTTCTTATAATTCCAAGAGCGGTTGGGAACTCGCCAAATTGCTATCTTCCATAGAAGACAGTCACCATGATCATATTTGAACATGCGTAGAATACCGGTGTGCTCAACCTCTGGCCAGTCTGCTGAGATTTTTGGAAGTGGAACCCGGTGACGAGTGTACACATTCACAAGTTCCCACTCGCTGTTGGACCCAATATAAACAACCCAATCTCCATTTGCGCCTCCCCAAGCCTTACCCTCAAGTGATGGCATCTTAACATCATACGTATCATTATCAAGCGGCATCAACTTGCACAAGGCGAGGCCTCTGTCATCCCCGCGCCAATCATCAGGGTCACATCGAAGAAGATAGGGGAGATCAAACTGCTCCTTGACCCTTGGGTTCCTTGTAATGATGTTATTAGTTGAGTCGAGAATGGTCTTGAATGAACCTACCATGCTAGCTGAGGTGATGACGTCGCACCGATCAATGAGTTCCTCCACCACGTCATCTTTCAGATCGGGGCAAGAATAACGGGGTCGTTTCCAGCCTGTTCCCTCCATGGAGAAGACGATCGAACAATGGCAGAAGGAAGGGTGAAGGCAAATGGAGGAGGGAGAGGAAGAGCATGCGACAGTAGTTCCAAATCGAGAGGGAAAGGCGAAGAGTCGGTGGACGGTTGCCAGTTTGCCACGGTACACGAAGAGGCGCCCAGGCCTACATGTCCGTTCGGAAATACTAGTAGAAAAGGACTCGTTGTCGTCTCACTGATATGTTGGAATATGACCACATGTCGATGAAACATAGTGTGTAATTTCTCGTGCAAAATGTGATCTGGACGCGTTGGCCCGAGGTGCCGCATTAGTTATCGACCTTTATTTTTTTAATGGCGTGCCGTTCAGTTTTGAAGCACAACTAACTGGTACTGTATGCAGAGAAAATATAAACTACTTTACCACTACTCCACCTCCAGTACTAGTAGTATAGAAAAGATATATAGGCTGGAGCTTCAGCGCTTTCTTGCTAAGGGCTGCCCACTAGCTTCTCACACTATCACCCTCTCTCCAGATCTAAAAAATACGGCCTCTCTCTCCCTCCTCACCGATGGTCACAGATCCGCCGGGGAAGAAAAGGACGTGCAGCGTTGACACACTCGTCGTCGGTGAGCGAGGTCACGCACTGATGGCAAGGCCGTCCTCTCAGACCTAGCACATGCGCGGGATGGCCTCCATCCCCAAGCTTGCCGACGTAGTGTGTGCGGAGGACGACGACCATGAGCGAAGCCACTTCCCGCCTACCCTCAGGTATGCTACCTCTTTTCGAACCATACCCTTGTTCTATTGCCCCATCTGCCACGTCGTTGCATGTGGATCTTTTTCCACTCCACCATCTTCCCAATTTGTTATCCTCTGCTCTGCTCGCCACACAGACAAAAACCTTAATTTGCACTATTAAAGGAAACCCTACTTCATGCAGACTAATCCATGTCTGGGTTGAATAAGGAAAGGAAGGGAGACTGTACTGTCCAAGAGAGTAGGCACCGAACCCGCATCTAGGTTGAAAAGGGGAAAATCAGTAGCTAAAGGGTAGAAAGGCATGACAACGCAATAGAGAATGACCAGGTCGATCGGTTTGTTGTCCTCACATAGGAAAAAGGCGGCTAAAGAGAACAAAAATGGGACGTAATCCACATATGCTGCCTGGATATTTGTTGCTCTAGGCAACCATACCTCCCTCACCACTCTGCGTCCGTGGAGGTACATCGTACTGGTGCGCCCACTTTCCGAATGGGCCTCCCATGCTTTTATTGCCACTTTTTTGCTGTTAGTATAACGCTAGCAGTCGAGTCAAGCAATGCTACTACTAAAGTGATGCCACATTTAACTAATGCCACACTCAGTCTAATGCCACCGATAAATTTAAGCAATGCCATTTAATGTCACTGGATTATTTCTGGGTTAGCTGTTGATTGTGGATGTATTAAAGATTTTTCAGCTAAGGCATTCTAATGTTGTTGCATAGCCAGTATACCAGCGATGAAACTTGTTACTACCTTCAGATTTTTGCACTGTTAATGCTTATAGATTACATACCTCACTTTCATGAGATAAGTTAATTTTTTTGGACAGTGTCACCAAAATGCCAAGGCACTAATGTCATTTTATTTTAGTTAAACTGCACAAAAAATTATGAAGACAAGAGGAAAGGTCAAGAGTGGGCACCTCCTCCTCCGGCTGTTCTCTTGATTCGTTCGATCAAGTTTTTATGTTTGATCGATTATCAAGATTGGGATAGCAATTTTTAAGGTCCCCACAAGTTTGAAATGATATTTACCTTGGAGGCACATGGTTTGCAATTTTTTTATACTGTCATTAGTTAATAATGCTAGTTACTTTTAGACTTTTGTATTTGGTTTAATGCTCATGCACAGCTAGTATACCAATGCCGAAACTTGTTACCTTTACATTTTGTATTGTAAATTCTTATAGAAATCTTCCAGTGCTAGAGTTCATTGAAATCTGTTCAGTAAAACCATTGTACTGTACCCTGTAATAAACTAACTACTCTACTATTGCACTAGCCACTGGATTAGTGTATATTTGTAGTATTTGAATGATGTTGCATTAGCGTATGGACATAAATAAAGTGTGGCAAGCTTTCCCAGATATGTGCTCAAGAAAACTACTACCTGTTTTTCTAAATACTAGACGTGTTGGTACTTTAAATTGAACCACGAAAACGTCTTATATTAAGGAACAGAGGGTGTAGTGTTCACTCAAATTATCCCAGTAAAGCTAGTCACACCTTTGTTAAAATTAATGTTCATTATGTTATCGGAGAAGGTCTGTATGTTTGTCTCTAATGCCTGTCAACTACATACCTGACATCATGATGTAATGTTAAGTCATTTCCTTTTGTACAGTGTCACTAAACTGTCAAGGTGGTGATGGCATTTTATTTTAGTTGAACTGCACAAAATATGCTTAAAAGAAGAGGAAAGGTCAGGAGTTGATCATTCTTTCAAAAAGAACTAGATATGCCTTTCTGACATCAGCCAATGTTGCCTTATTTACTCCTTCAAACAGGTGGTTAGAAACGGTCTTGCTACCTTTTCCATTAAGAAATTGGAATGCTTATATTTGTGAGTCTATGCTTCAACTAGTGTCGTTTTTACAGTAATCACACTTTCAATATCTATGCAAACAGGGATGCTCGATTTTAGTGGAACTGCACAAAAAGTCTAACTGGTTCAACATTAGGAGCATGTTTTCTTCCAAACCTTTATATCCAATTGGTGGCACTATGAGTTGTTCATTATGAAGGTACATGGTTTGCTACTCTTTTTGTACTGTCATTAGATAGTAATACTAGTGGTTTGCATGTGAATTTATTGGCAGGGTGGACCTACATTGGAGGTGCAGGACATGATTCAATGATTGGATGCTCAATTTCGGTTGTATCGATTTCACCTCTTCCATCACTGTGAACATGGATATCCTTGGTCTGATGAAGAATAGGCACTATATTTCTGCTCTGAATAAGCAAATCAATTCAGTATGAAATTGTCCAGGGCAAAACATAACTGTATCAAATTGTCCAGTGCAGAACATGACAGATGCTAAGCGGAAGAGACATGTTTAAACCGAAAATACAAGGTGTGGTATATGTTTACTAGCTACTTGATATGTGTCCAGACGAAGATGTCTGCCCGTTGCTATTTTGCAAACAAACAAAGTGACCGCAATTTTGGTTGAACTGCACAAGAGAATACTATAGTCACTACATGCAGTGCCATTTGAAAATAGACACAGGAAGATTGGATAGTCACTTCATGGACTGCAGAAAAGTAGTACTGTACTATTTATTGGCCAACACTAGGTGCTTCATTGCTTTGGTCTGATTATACAATGGGCATCATTTTGCCTAAGTTAAAGTTTGTATTCCGAAAATAGTCTCGCGGTGTGATCGAGAGAAGACCAAATCATATTGCAGTGGATGTTCCTCCATCATGTGTGGTTTATTCTCATGGTTCCAGCTATTGGTGAAACCACTTACGTTTGCAAGAGGAATTGTAGACTTCACAAACAAATTTGTCTTTCAGTCTGTACTGAATGTTGGCCAAGAGAAGCATCCATGTTAGTAGGAAGAACATATGTTTTTTCTAGATCTTTGCTTTTGGAGCTACATATTTGTATATGATGTATGAATCATTGAGATGCATTAACATGTTGATCTTATGTATTGGAATCATACTAGTTGGTTTTAGTTGCGATGCAAGATCCGAAGTGGCTGATCTTTGCTTTTGGAGATACATATTTGTATATGATCTGTGAATCATTGAGATGCATTAACAGTTACTTATTTCTGTTTGCTCAGTGTTTCCAAGTTACTGATCGATCACTAGCTAGCCTACTAATGCGCTCCTGGCAGTTTTATTTGCGATGCAAGATCCGAAGTGGTAGTTTTTTGAATAAAAATGCCTACCTCTAAAGAAACTGACAAGCTACACTATCCTACCTACTCGATCCTACACGGATAAATAGCGGATCACGCACGTACTACCTCCTTTCCGGTTTGCAGGGCTCAATTCAAGAAACGACCTACTCGATCCTACACGAATAAATAGTGGATCACACACGTACTAGTACCTCCTTTCTGGTCTGCAGGGCTTAATTCAAACCTCTCACAAACCAAGGTACTCCCTCTGTCCGGGTTTATTAGTCCATGAGCAAAGCAGCAAGACCAACGCATGGAAATAATTAACGGCATGCAGAAGTTTAAGCCTAATTAGTTCCAGCGATTTAAGTGGCTGCATGTGTGCCCTCGGCTACAACTCGTTGCATCCTGCTCCGCGTACTGGCTGCGAGCGATTCTGAGTGCCTGCATGCAGCCGGTTGTAATTAAGGCAGCTAACTAATGCGTAAAAAGATGCGCTTTAATTGTTGCAGGCTTTTTAAATCTGTGGAATCATTATTGACAAGGAGGGAGATGATTCGAGTGCACTCGTTTGATCGTCATGCCGGCGTGCGACCCAGACGGGATGGGACATCACAGTCATAATTTCAGTTTCTCTAGTTTTTCACGGCAAGCTGGCGCACTAAGCCATGCCTGTTTATGCATTGAATTCCGATGACCGTCGTGCTACCTTCCGCCTATAAGTATTGTTTCCCGGCCTTCTCCGGTGGCACCGTGACCCAACTCGCCATATCCTCATAAGCCCCCACTGGCCCGACGTCGCTCGCCATGTCCTCCATGCCCCCGACCATCCGCGGTAGGCGAGGCCCGAGGTGGTCACCGCCGGAACTAGTGTTCGGTTTTTCACCGGAAGGCATACAGAGGGAAGAGGCATTCTATCTGTCTTTAGATGGCAATGCGGTGATCGAGGACTTGTTGGAGCGTGACCGCCTGGCGGAGGGGCAGGAGTTGTTGGAGCGCGACCGCCTGGCGGG
>NC_057795.1:375915619-375920493 GCF_018294505.1 Triticum aestivum | reverse complement strand
GCCGCCAGCGGGACATAGAGCAGCAGCACACCGATGCTCTAAGTCACGAGCAGAGCGCCTGCAACTGGGCCAACTACATGGAGGCCGGCGCCCGGTAAATAGCCCTGGATGCTGTCGGGCACGCATGCATTGGCGACGCTGATTTTTACTACCAGCTTGTCAAGTGGGTTTCCCGCTTGGAAGCCGAAGCTTCGGTGGACCATGCCAGCATGGAAAGGGCCAACGCGCGTGAGCAACACGCCTTATTGCACCTCTGAAAAGTCTGAGGCGAGGCGCAGGACGCCGGTGCCGGCGTTTAGCGTGTACCGCAGATGGCGGCCGACATCGTCTAGTTAGCTAAGAGTAAGTTAGTACTTGTACGCTACTAAAGTATTAGTGGGAGTAGATAGTTAACTTGGGTATGATGGTTGTCAACGTGGAAGTTCAGTACTCTATATGTGGATTAGACCTGTTACTTTGCTCTGAATGTTGAACTTTCCGTTTGAATGTATGGAATGGGCTGTTATTTTTTTAAATGGGTTGTATTTGTCCTCCACGGGTTTAGAGGCTGACTTGTGGGAATACCAAGTTAACGCGTACACAATCAGGAGATGATTGTACGTGGAGAGGATGACAGCAGGGACCCGCCAAGGTCATGGAAGTACGCAAGCAAGTGCCTCCTTATTTCAAGCCAATAAAAAATGGCTCCTCCTAATGGATTTCTAACATCTGGGTCCCATGCCATTGTCAACGTAGTCAATAAACGAGAGAATTGCACAACGAGCGGCTGACACCAGGGACAAAGCAGCTCGCCCAGTTATTTTTGTTTTGGGTTAATTTGATAAATGCCACTCCAAATCTGGTGTTTCCAAGAAATGCCACTGCAATTTCCAAACTTTGAAAAATGCCATTTCATGCCATTTCTAGTGGCATTTTTTGAAGTCTGGAGTGGCGTTTTTCAAAGTTTGCAAACTGCAGTGGCGTTTTTCAAAGTTTGCACAAATCACAGTGGCATTTTTTAAAGTTTGGAAATTGCAATGGCATTTTTATGAATCGCCACAATTGGAGTGGCATTTATCTAATTTGTTTTTGAGACAGAAGCAGGGTGTCAACTGGGCTGTGCGGGACATTCTGGCCTGTCTAGACAGCCTTTTCTTTTATGTTTACCACAGACCAGCCCAGTAGTATTTTTTTTCTTTCTGAAAATGGCTAGCCCAGTTTTTTTGTGATTTGTCAAGTAAGTCGCTTTGTCAGGCCTATTGGGCTGCAAATCTTTCAAGACGAGGAGAGCTTCATTCGGCTAGCCGAGAAAATGGCCTATCAGTAATGAGAAATGGGTTGTACATTTTTAAAACACATCAAACCAGCAATTAGTTTCAAATATCTTTTTTTCATTTTGAGATTTTAAATTGCATTGATTTTTATGCATGGAAAATTTATTGGATTTTATATTGATATACATTTATTTTTAAAATTAGTCTGAATGTGACTCGAAATTGAGGGATTAAAAACAGTTCGGACCGCACCGACATATGCAAAATTTCGTATAATTTTTTCACCATGGCCACAATATGGGATGTAATGCTAACAAAAAGAATATGGGCTCCAAAAAACCCCATAAGAATTAGCAAATGGGCTGTAAATTATTAGAAATAATGACAAATGGCCTGTATGTTGTTTTCCACAGATTTGAGGATTTCCTAAAAAAAGGTTGACGCACAAGCAGTGACTATTGGATGTCCATCCAACGGCCGTCGTGCTTCTTCAATATCGGCTCTTCCTGCTCCAGCCGCTCAAACAAGCACCGACGGAACTGCCTGCTCCCTCCTCCTCGCGGCTAGCTGTGCTGCTGCGCAGGCCTTACCGCCCCACCGTACTCCCATTGCTGGCCTAGCTATCCCTCTACTCACCCACACCTACTGTTACTCCGGCGACGGCAGACGAACAAGTAAACCCTCGTACAGTCGTACTCCCCTCCGCGTGGGAAACAACTTCCGAGTCTTCCCTGGCTCCGCGTCGTTCCCTTCCTAGGCCTCGCCGTCGTCCACTGCCCTGGTGCTCTCTGCGTGGCGTGGTCAATGTGGTTAATGATTGGCATGCATCTGAAGTGGACTGTATGTGGAGAGGCTGACAGCTGGGTCCATGGCCGCACACAAGGAAATGCCTCCTTATTACGCGCAAAATAATGATTCCTCCACCTGACATCTGGGACCCACCGAAAGGGCCTCTGTATTTTGTGAAAGAAATGTTACCACCGCTGATAGCTCAGACCCACCAGCTATATCTTCGCACGCAAGGAAGTGCCTCCTTATTATGCACAAAATAATGAATACCCCCCTGCTACCTGGGACCCAGTATAGTGGGCCTACTAAGTTGACGGGGACGGAGGGCTTTGTCAACTTAGTCAATATGCACGATTCTAGCTCGAGTGACCGTACGATGTCCATCCAACGGCCGTAGTGCTTCTTCAACCTCTGGTCTTCTTGGTCCTGTCGCCTAAAGCAGTGCCGGTCGTGGCGCCTGCTTCTGCCTCCCGTGGCCGGCTGTGCTGCCGCGGAGGCCTCACCGCCCCCATACTACTCCCTCCGCTGGCCAGGCCATCCCTCCACTCCACTCACCCACACCCCCTGTTATTCTGCGTCGACGGCAGCACAACTGAACTAGTGAACCCTCGTACTCCGCTCCGCGTGGGCATCCACTGCGCGTCTTCCACGGCTCCGCATCATCCCCTTCCTAGGCCTCGCCGTCGTCCATCGCCGTGGTGCTCTCGGCGCGGCGTGGTCAATGTGGTCAACGACCGACTTCCATCCGAAGAGTACTGTACGTGGAGAGGCTGACAGCTGGGTCCATGGCAGCCGCAAGGAAGCGCCTCCTTATTACGCGGAACATAATTGTTCCTCCACCTCACAGCAGGGACCCACCGGACAGGCCACCAGTATTTCGCGAAAAAAATGTTTCCTCCCTGACTGCTGGGACCCATCGGACGGGCCACCGTATTTCGCGAAAAAACATTTCCCCCCTAACTGCTGGGACCCACTGGACGGGCCACCATATTTCATGAAAAAAATGTTCCCCCTGCTATCCGCTCGGACCCACCGGAAGTGCCTCCTTATTACGCACAAAAAAATGAATACCCCCTGCTAGCTGGGACCCACCTTGGTGGGAGACTGACTTGTGGGCCTACTAAGTTGACTGGGACGGAGGCCTTTGTCAACCTTAGTCAATATGAACGATTCTAGCTCCACTGACCGTACGATGTCCATCCAACAACCAAAGTGCTTCTTCAACCTCTGGTCTTCTTGCTCCAGCCGCCCAAAGCAGCGCCTATCGTGCCGCATGCTCCTGCCTCCCGTGGCCGGCTGTGATGCCGCGGAGGCCTCACCGCCTCCTAATACTCCCTCCACTGGCCAGTCCATCTCTCTACTCACCCACACACCCTATTATTCTGCACCGACGGTAGCCTCACACCGCAGCCGAACCAGTGAACCCTCGTACTCCTCTCCGTGTGGGCATCCACTGCTGCGTATTCCCCGGCTCCACGTCATCCCCTTCTTAGGCCTCGCCATCGTCCACCGTCGTGGTGCTCTCGGCGCGGTGTGGTCAATCTGGTCAATGACCGACTTCCATCCGAAGAGTACTATACGTGGAGAGGCTAACAGCTGGGTTCGCGGCAGCCGCAAGGAAGTGCCTCCTTATTACACGCAAAATAATTATTCCTCCACCTGACAGCGGTGACCCACCGGACGGGCCATCGTATTTCATGAAAAAAACGTTTCCCCCCTGACTGCTGGGACCCACCAGCTACGTCTACACACACAAGTATGTGCGTCTGGGCAAAAAAAATGATCCGCCCCCTGACATCTGGGACCCACCAGCTACATCTTCGCATGCAAGGAAGTGCCATACAGTCGGGACCCACCTGGTCGAAGCGTACGTAGCATTGTCATTCTGGTCGCGAACATGTACATACATATATATTGGTCGATGTAGAGGCGCGCATGTGTCGTAGTAGAGGCACACACATGTCGTAGTAGAGGCGCGCACGTAGCATGTACACGTACGTACAACGGCCAGGGTGCAAGAAAGAAAATATGGCCACGTACATACATATGGGTGGGGTCTCAAACGCCTACTCGCGCATACATATGGCCAGGGCTCATGTACATGGCTGGGTCAGAACGGAGAAACTACGTCGTCGTTGTGTTCATGGGGAGGCAACGGAATGCGTCGTGTTCATCGGGAGGCAACGGATTGCGTCGTGTTCATCGGGAGGCAACCGGCTTGGACGGAAGAGGCGATGGAAACGAGGCCTGGCGTACCGCACAACGGAGGAAACGGCCTTGTGTTCGACCATCCATGTTCGGAACAGGATCATGTTCATCGGGAGGGGTCTGGCGTACTACAAAATGGAGGAAACGGACTTGTGTTGGACCTCCTACGGTCGAAACGGGGTCATGTTGATCGGGAGGGGTGTGGCGTACCGCAAAACGGAGGAAACGGACTTGTGTTGGAGCGCTACGGTCGAAACGGGGGTCCTGTTCATCGGGAGGGGTGTGGCGTACCGCAAAACGGGACTCCACGGGATACTGTTCATCTCCATCGTCGACCTCCTCTAGCCTCCACGGGCTACTGTTCATCCACCATCGACCTCCTCCAGCGTCCACCTACGACTGTTCATCCAGCCTCCACTGCGCGCTACTCCACTGGCTACTGTTCAACCACCCCTCTCCACGGGCTCCTGTTCAACCACCCCTCCACGGGCTACTGTTCATCCACCCCTCCACCTTCTACTGTTCATCTAGCCCTCCACGGGGTCGTCCTGTTCATCCAGCCCTCCACGGGGTTCTATTCATCCAGCCCCAACTGGCTCGACCGATCGGGGTCCTGTTCATCCA
>NC_057795.1:375898059-375915245 GCF_018294505.1 Triticum aestivum | reverse complement strand
AACACTCATTGTTCATCCAGAGGCAACATTGATCGGCTTCAGTTAGCAGTAGCAAAGGAATTGCTCGATCGGGTTCAGTTAACAGCCATCGATCGATCGCTCGGGTTCAGTAATGTGTAGCCTGTAGTGCAATCGCTCGGGTTCAGTTAGAGCCCAACGCCTTGCCCGGGTTTAGTTAGAGCCAACGCCTCGAATACGCGCGCGTACGTGTACGAGAGAAATGCGCATCGCTCGACCCCCGACCTCCCACCATAACCGAGAACTCGCCGAAATTTTCCTCGCCATCGCTTCTGCCATGGTTTTTTTTTCATGGACGGCCCAAAGAATGTCATGCAGTTGCATCTCCGGCCCACCTAGGATGAAAAGCCCATTTTCTGTCATGATTTTTTGTCAGAGAAGTAGGAGCCCACCACCTCTATGATGATACCGGGTTTTGTCACAATTATCGTCATAGAAGTGTCATAAGTATGACAGAAAAAAATTCGTTCGGCCCAAAATGTCACGGATGTGTCTTTTTTTTGTAGTGCACATTTCTTCAGGTGAAGACATCTGAGCAGATGACCAACAAATCATTCGATGCAATGTTGGCTGCTTTCCGCATATCTTTCCCAGATGCATCTGAGTTGCCACACACCTAAAGTAAAATGAAGAATTTCCTTCGTGCAGTTGGAATTGGATATGACTTGATCCATGTTTGTAAGAATAATTGTGTTATGTTCTAGAAGGATTATGCCAACTTAAGTGAATGCCTGAAATGCAAATCATCAAGATGGAAAGATGGCGTTTCTGTGAAGATGATTCCTCATAATGTTCTGAGACATTTTCCAATTATACCAAGATTGCAGAGGTTGTTTCATGATGCTTAAACAAGATAGGATGTACTGTGGCATTCTAGGAACCAGGAGCACAGAGATCAGAATGTAATGAGCCATCCATCTCATGGTAGTGAGTGGAAAAGCTTCAATCATAAACACAAAAAGTTTGTTGTAGAAACATTAGACTTGGCTTAGCTTCAGATGGATTTAACCCATTTGGCCACCAGAGCGCCACATATAGCATGTGGCCAGTGCTTGTTATCCCTTACAACATGCCTCCAAATGTCTGCACCAAAGAATCAAACTACATGATGGCCTTGCTCATCCCAGGTCCAAAAGATCCTGGAAAGGATTTTCATTTATTCATGGAGCCTCTTGTGGAGGAACTTCAACAACTATGGAGGGTTGTTCTCACTCAAGACCTATATAGCAACCCACCAGCTGATTTCTTTCCGCGTGCTATTATAATTTGGTGCACCATGATTATCCGGCTTTGGGCACTATGTCAGGGCGAATGACACATGCTTACAATGCATGTGATCGCTATGACAGGAATCCGCTGTCATACGCAATACTTAGCAAGATCTGTTACATTGTACACCAATGTTTCCTTGCCAAGGACAAGCCGCATCCTAGAAAATACCGAAGACATGTGTTTAATGCAAAGCATGAAAACCGTGATGCGCCAAAGAGGCTCACCGCCGATGAGTTGCAAGTGGAATTAGAGAAGGTCAGGCATATTACACCAGGAAACCATCCTGGTAATGGTAGCAGGAAAAGGAAGCGTGGCAGGGCAGAAGAGAGATTATTGTTTACCCACAGGTCCATTTTGTGGGACTTGGAGTATTGGAAAGATTTGGATCTGCGGCATAATCTTATGTGATGCACATCGAGAAAAATATATGTGACAGCATTATCGACACACTTCTTAATATTGAAGGCAAGACGAAAGATACCTCAAAATCTAGGATTGATTTGACACACCTGGGTATCAGACAGGATTTGCAGGTGCAAGATGAAGGTAAACCACGGGATATGGCACCAGCTGTGTACATCTTGTACAAGGCAAAAAGAAAAGAATTCTGCGAGGTCCTGTCACATGTGAGATTCCCACATGGATTTTCTTCCAACCCTGAAAGGAGAGTCAGTGCAAATGGAAACAAGGTACAAGGGTTGAAAACTCAGGACTGCCACGTCCTACTTCAAAGGGTTTGACCTGTTATCCTTAGAGGATTGGGCCGCCCTGACTTATACAGAGCAATTGCAGAGTTGGGACAATTCTTCAGGGAACTCTGCAGTAGAAATATCATGATAGATGCTTTGGAGCATCTTAGAGACAAGATACAAACTATCCTACGTGACCTTAAGAAGATATATCCTCTAGCCTTCTTTGATGTGTTGGTGCATTTGGCTGTTCATCTACCTAATGAGACACTACTTAGAGGTCCAATACAGTATGGCTAGATGTACCCTATTGAAAGGCGGCTAGGCACTTTCAAGGGCTATGTTAGGAATAGAGCTAGACCTGAGGGTTCCATTGCAGAGGCCTACATTGCTACAGAAGTGTTGGCATTCTGCTCAAAATACATTGAAGTAGATGATCAGCTTAGCAAAGAGGTGGGTGAAGACAATCCCGGGCTCAATGTTTTCGATTATTCTGTTCGAGTTACAGGGAAGAGTTGACAAGAGGACAAACCTAAAGATTTGGACAAAATGGTTTGGTATGTGTTGAATAACTGTCCTGAGATACTACCTTATATCAAGTAAGTAATGAGTATTGCAGCTTATACATCATAATCTACTAAACTTGCAGCACATTCTTATATATTTAGATGTTTGACGCGATCACTATATTGTGCAGCATCTACAAAAAGGAGTTACTACCGCAAAATCCAAGAAACATTGACAAACTGGTTATGGCAGGATTGGCGAAATGGTTCAAGAACCACGTTAGCTTTTGAATTGCACTATCAGTTTTTTTAATATATTGACTACATAAGATGATCAGCTTGTCTATTTTCTAACCATAGGTTAAGAAGATGCGGGAGGATGGGCACGCAGTTGATGATGCCCTTTACTCACTAGCAACGGGTCCTGATACTTAGGTAAGACATTATGAATCTTGCGTTGTTGGAGATGTGCGCTACAACACCCTTGCACGCGAAGAAGGCAGGAAGACACAAAACAGTGACATCATGAGCACGGATACGTATGGCAAGGAGACAACTGAAATGTATGCTAACATAACAGACATTGTTTAGTTGCAGTATATCTCCAGTTTCGAGGATCATTGGTGTGTGGTTCTGTTGTGTTGTCATTGGTATAACATGTTTTCCAGGATCGCAAAACCCAGAGCTGATGATTATTTCAAATCCATCAATGTCAAGGCGGCGTACCAGACCAACGAGCCTTTTATTTTGGCAAATCAAGCAACACAGATATTTTTCTTGGAAGACACATTTGCACGTAGCGATGACTGGAGAGTATTGCAAAGGTTTGAGCAGAGGAATTCGTTTAATGAAGTT
Organism: Triticum aestivum; assembly: GCF_018294505.1. NCBI lineage: Eukaryota > Viridiplantae > Streptophyta > Magnoliopsida > Poales > Poaceae > Triticum > Triticum aestivum. Next base: position 375,911,905 of record NC_057795.1, on the reverse strand, counting down.
GCACAACAAGATGATGCTTACACTACTCCTAATGTACAATATAACATAGATATTCCTAATATCCTTGAGAACCATCACGTCAATGACGCCGGCGAAAATATTGCCTGACGTGCTGTGGACATACAAGAGTTGATCAAGAAGAAGCCAACGTTCTAGGACATTGAGGATGAAACCATGGGGAATTACGATTCAGACTGATACACATGGCGAAGATGTTGACGCTGCTGCTGCGGATGATGATTAGATTGCTTTTGTCGTATTTGCTTGTTAGAAGACATTTTTTATCTACTATGTGAAATTGTGTTTTCTATGACAACTGAAACCTGATGAACGTGTTGTTTAGTATTGTTGGTCTTCTGGGAACGGGGGTACCCAGACTTGCCTGCCTGCGGCCTGCGGTGTGGCTCAAGTAGTGGCCCAGTATGGCCCATCTTAATCAACTCAAGCTCAAGACCCTCACGAGGGGCCAAGCCTCGCGGGGCGGTTGACAGGCAGCTTCCTCAGGAGTAGCCTCGTCAGGCTGGCTCGCGAGGAGGCGGAGAGATCAAGGCGGGGGTACCTCGTGAGGTGCCCGTGACACAAGCCATGACGATCGAGGCCAAGCGAGCGCCAGGCGGGCTTCGGCTTGTGCAGTGTCCTTGTTTCCTCTTTGGTGCAAAGGGAGCAAGCACAGGACAAGGTATCAGGCAAAGGCTACCATTTCGGTGCAACAAGACCAAGACCAGCAGAATGGCAGGACGGAGGTCATCGTGGGGCCCAGGACGGCATCATCGTCAGAGTCTTTAGCAGGCGAGGACCAACTTTAGCGAGGATAAGTGTACTAGATGTTCCCCTTCAAAATGGCCAATTGTTGGCACCCTTCCCGCTCAATATTTGGGAAGAGGACCAGGGACTCGCTCTATAAATAGGGCTAGCCACCACAGTAGAAAGGGATCCGGATCCAATCCTTCCCAAGAGGCATCACCTCCGCAAGAACATCCCTCGCGAGGCTGTTCTTCCCTTGTATAGTTCATCATCAGCCCCAGAGGCAATCCACCACATCACACACTGGAGTAGGGTATTACACCACAATGGTGGCTTGAACCAGTATAAACCTTGTGTCTTTTGTGTTGTTCATCTTCGCTTGCTTAGATCCTAGCGAGGCGACGAGACGTGAGTAGGTAGGGGAGTGATCTCCGCGCGCACCTCAGAGTTCGAACCTCAAAGGGCCTATCGGAACCCTTAATCTGACATTTTGCGCGCCAGGTAGGGGTGCGCCGAAATCCTTCTCCCGCCGCCTCACGTTCCATCGCATCGCCATCCTCATGTCCAGCAACCCGACGGGCAACGCCGACCCCTGGGCAGCCTGGCCCGCCCGCGCCGAGCCGCCTGCCCAGGGCAACCTCAACCTTGTGCCCCAGGCACCCCGCGCCCCGCAGGGTGCTGCGGGCCGCGAGCGACGCGGCCAGGCATCGCCTGCCCTCATGCCGCGGCAGGTGCAGTCAGCAGCAAGGGCTTCAAGCCATGCCGCGGCCACAACACCATACACCCAACGGGAGCAGGTGAACTCAAGAGCCGCGCTCACGGTGGCCCGAGAACTACTACGATGCAGGCTGCTGGAGGGCGGCCACGACATGCTGCTGGAGCGAGTGGCAGAGCTCCTGGGCTCCGCTGCCTTGGGAGCTCATCCCTTATGCACCTAGCAGCCACCCCAGATCCAGGGCAGGCCGTATGGAGGCCCCATATGCGCCCGCGCAACTCCGAGCGGGTTCCAAGGCCTCCCCAATGCTAACCTATCCGTCAGCGTCGGGCGACCAGTAGTGCCGGCTCCCCCTCCGGCCGGCGAGGGAGCATCCGTTGCAGGCCACGGCCCCAGCGGGCCGCCACGCTACCACCCCCAAGATAGCACTTCAAGCAGGACTGTGTGGCGCATGGGGCACTACAACGAGGAGTTCGGGGCGGTGGCCCCGGAAGCTTATGTCCCCCACATGGTGGATCAAGGGCGCGCGCTGGAAGAGGACCATGGCTTGTTCCTCGGGCCAACCTGGGGGAAAGAGGTGCCGGAGGCTGGGCTCTTTCAGGAACCCCAAGAGAGCATCGACGACCACGCTGGCGGCAGCAACTATCGGGTACCACTAATTCCTCAGACACAGGCTTACGCTAACCATGGGTCGCAGGAGGTACAGGTCGCCACAGTAGATGGCTGCCCCGACGCTGCAGCCTCCTATCCCTCAGGAGGAGGACGCCGGGGGCTGCAGGAGAGGGGCCAAGATCCGGGCTCGCTGCTACGTCTTGAGCTAGCATTGGTTTTCCCCGAAGAGGAGAGGGTGATGCAGCAAGTGTAGCGTGAGTATTTCCCTTAGTTTTTGAGAACCAAGGTATCAATCTAGTAGGAGGCTCCTCAAAAGTCCCACGCACCTACACAAACAAACCGAGAACTCGCAACCAACGCAATAAAGGGGTTGTCAATCCCTTCACGGCCACTTGCAAAAGTGAGATCTGATAGAGATAGTATGATAAGATAAATATATTTTTGGTATTTTATGATATAGATGCAAGAAAGTAAAGATGCAAATAAAAGTAGATTGAAAGCAAATATGATAAGAGATAGACCCGGGGGCCATAGGTTTCACTAGAGGCTTCTCTCGAGAGCATAAGTATTACGGTGGGTGAACAAATTACTGTCAAGCAATTGATAGAAAAGCGAATAATTATGACGTTATCTAGGCATGATCATGTATATAGGCATCACATCCATAACAAGTAGACCGACTCCTGCCTGCATCTACTACTATTACTCCACACATCGACCGACTCCTGCCTGCATCTAGAGTATTAAGTTCATAAGAACAGAGTAATGCATTAAGCAAGATGATATGATGTAGAGGGATAAAGACATGCAATATGATATAAACCCCATCTTGTTATCCTCGATGGCAACAATACAATACGTGTCTTGCAACCCTTTCTGTCACTGGGTAAGAACACCGCAAGATTGAACCCTAAGCTAAGCACTTCTCCCATGGCAAGAAAGATCAATCTAGTAGGCCAAATCAAACCGATAATTCGAAGAGACTTGCAAAGATAACTCAATCATACATAAAAGAATTCAGAGAAGATTCAATTAATATCCATAGATAAATCTGATCATAAACCCGCAAAAAGATATTACATTGAATAGATCTCCACAAGAGAGGGGGAGAACATTGTATTGAGATCCAAAAAGAGAGAAGAAGCCATCTAGCTAATAACTATGGACCCGTAGGTCTGTGGTAAACTACTCACAACTCATAGGAGGGGCAAGGATGTTGATGTAGAGGCCCTCCATGGTCGATTCTCCCTCCGGCAGAGTGCCGGCGAAGGCTCCAAGATGGGATCTCGCGGATACAGAAGGTTACGGTGGTGGAAATTGTGTTTCGTGGTGCCCCTGGATGTTTTCGGGGTCCATGGATATATATAGGAAGAAGAAGTACGTCGGTGGACGCCCGAGGGGCCCACGAGACAGGGGGGCGTGCCCTACAAGGGGGGGGGCATACCCTCCTATCTTGTGGGGCCCTCAGAGCTTTCTTGACTTGCACTCCAGGCTCTCCGGATTAGATTTGTTCCAAAAATAATGCTCCCGAAGGTTTCATTCCGTTTGGACTCCGTTTGATATTCCTTTTATTTGAAATACTGAAATAGGCAAAAAAACAACAATATGGACTGGGCCTCCGGTTAGTAGGTTACTCCCAAAAATGATATAAATGTGTGGAATAAAGCTCATAAACATCCAAAACAGGTAATATAATAGCATGGAACAATCAAAAATTATAGATACGTTGGAGACGTATCACTCGCCCGTGCGGCGCACGGAGAAAGGCGTTCTCAGGAGGTAGGCCCTCTGCCGGGTAGGTGCCTCAGGGCCTGCCCCCGGCAGAGGACCCGTGGTCGTCGGGGGAACCGCTCGCGACCGCTCTATCCCATCGGCGACGTCCTTGGTCTCCGGTCATCATCGGTGGCAATAGAGTGTGGCGCAAGGCGGGGCCCTCATCTAGCGATATGAAGCAAGGCCGGTACCTGTGAAGAAGGCCCAGTGCCTGTGAAGCTCGCCACCCGTGACACTCTCACGTAATAATGAGTTGGGGTTGTACATGCCCCGGAGTCTCCAGAGAGCCGCCCTCGGGCCTCGGGGGCTCCCGCCCACGCCCAGTGGAAGCACTTAGCTCCGCGCTGGTGAGAAGACGTTGAAGACTAGACTAGGTGCCGGACACGGCTTCTTTTTGCCTTTTGCCTTGTTTTCTCCATTCTCAAGTTGCTTCGATTCGAATTTAAGTTGGATTTGAGCTTGAGACTTGCGTGTGTTTGGGGAAGGGGTGTTTAGCCTCATTCAAGCTTTCTCTCACGTTCTGGTTTTGGCCTTGCATCCAAAGTTAACGTCAGCTGCCTCCCCTCGCGAGCCCCTTGCGAGCTGGGCTGGGCCAAGCACGCCTATAATCCGGACCGTTGTCATCGCGTCCTCTCAGGAGTTTCTCATCGCATGATCAATGGGTTCACCCAGAAGACACTCAAGGACTATGGCCCCTGCAGGCTCGCTCGGGACCCGCCCGGGTCAAAGGTACATAGGTCAGCTGACCCATCGTGGGGCCATTATGCCAGCACAAGCATACATACGGCATTATGTCTACAAGTACATTAACTGCAAACCTTTACACGAGGGGCTTCCCCTCCCAAAATGCTCTTACGATCTTCAGGGCCGAGCCCGAACTCTCTCCGTGCAGGGTAAATAGCGGAGGTGGCACACGATCAGTCGGTCAAATCTCCCAATGCATCTTCAGGAACGCCTCCGGAGGCATCACTGGCGTCACTGGCCTCACCATCGTCCGCGCCATTGCCGTCATCAATGTCATGCTCGTTCACAACGCCGCCCTCATCGGCAACCACAACCACGCTTTCGTCATCAGTGGCGAAGGCCCTGATGAGGGCGTCCATGTTGTCCTCCACCCACTGCGCCAGACCGCCCCGAACGGCTATGGGCACCGGCGCGATGGCGGCATCAAAATCGAAGTGGGGGTCCCGGTCCTAAAGATAACTGAAGACTCAGGAGAAAGCACGTCCAAGCAGGGCTCGGCTCCTCTCCTCAACAAGCCTGTTGGCCCTATCAGAACGGGTCTCCAGCTGCGTCACCACGTCTGTGAAGAACCGGAGGTTGCCAGCGTAGTTGATTACGTGGGGTTCCGTGATGGCTACCTCACAAAATTGCCCAGGGCCACGTTGGCCCTTTCCCTGAGTGTCCGAAGCATGGGGCCATGCACATGCTCCAGAGTCTGCCGCTGACGGATCTCATCCTCATTCCACCGTGCGATAGCCTCGGCGCCATCAACCGTTTGTTGGAGAAGAACCGGCTCAGCGCGGGAAGAAGCTAGCCCCGCCTGCGCTACATCAAGGGCGGCTGCGGAGGCGTCTGCACGCCGTGTTGCTTCAGCTAGCTTGGTCCAGAGGGCAGCGGTCCTGCCCTTAGCTTCGGCCCTGATCAGCCCTAGCCTCCTTTCGTACTCACGCTCAAGACTCAAGCAAGCTTCCGCCATGCAGCGGTCGACCTCTTCTTGGACATGGGCCTCCCTTGCACTAACTTCATCCTCCTCCTAGGTCACCAGGCGCTCCCTCGTCTCCAACCGCTCGAGGTCAAGATTGCGCTCGACAGCTTCCAGCACCAGCACCTCCTCACACCTCTGGAGCTTCGCCTCATCATCAGGTGTTCCCTTCAGCGACAGAAGGGCCGCCTGACGCAGCTCAACTTGTCACTCCAGAGAGTTGCTCTAGGCCTGGAGCTCCCATGCGCGTTCCTCCGCAGCCTTCCGCCGGCGGTCTGCTTCCTGGGCCTCCTCAGCGGCTTGGGAGCAGGCCTCCTGTGAGGCCACCAGTGACACCTCAGCCTTCGTGTTTTCAAGATCATGCTGGTGATGCGCAAGGCTGACGGCCACCTTCAGCTTGCGCCTCTCATCAGCAAGGCGCAGGCCTTCGGCCTCGAGGCATGCATCCTCACCAGCAAGCTGTACCCCGAGCTGATCCACCGCATCCGCCGCCTTCTGAAGGAACTCTCGGTGAAGGGCGTTGCGCTCCCAAGCGCACCTAAGCACGTCTTCCGCATGGCAAAATACCCAGCCTGGCGCTGGTTCACACCCCAAGGAGGAACTTAAGATCGACCTCAGCCAGTCGCCGTCCACGAGTAAGGGAGGAGCTTGGGGCAAGCTAGTTGTGCCCCAGGAGAGCTCGCGAATGAGGGGCATGAGGTGCGCAGGATCGAGATGCTCCGCAGGACGGCCCACTTCTCCGACCAGCCCCACGGAAAGAGCGATACTCGAACTCGAGGCGCTCGAGTCCGCATGTGAAGGTGAAGCTAGGAGGGACGGCTCCCCCAGCCGCCTCCATGAGCTCAGCAGGAAGGGCCCTGAAAGGCTACGATCAGTTGAAGCAACATAAAGGCAAGGGACTGAGAAAGAAGAGGACTTACTCATCGATGGCAAAATACTTCCTGTGCTTCAATAGGCGGCAGGGGCGATCATCGCCACCTAAGGCCTCCTTTCTCTTGCGGAGGGCCTCGAAGTCTACACAGAACCGGCCCAAGTGCTCAGCGCAGGGGTCGGTCTGTGGCACAGAGGAGGCATCAAGATAAGTGGCGTCAGAGGCATCCGCCTGGGACACGCCGCCAGGCGCCGCCTCGTGAAGGACAGCCGGGGCCTCGGGAGCCCCAGCCTCAGGAGCCGAAGGCTACAACCCCTCGCCTGCCACCGCTCCGGAGCGGGCTTCGGGGGATGCTGCCCCCGGGGCTTCGTGTGGCATCGGCATCTCAACAACATCCACCTCAGCCCCCGGCAGTCCTCGCCTCCCAGCTCCATCACCTGGGGCAGGACCACCGTGGGCAACCGGAAGAGCAATCACAACAACTAGGTTCTCGCGGGGCCCCGTGAGGCCGACTGGGCGCAGCCCCCATTCATCGAAGCTCGGCATACGCTTCACAAAGTCAGCCCTACCTGAGCAAAGATACAAGAGGGCAGCCCCTTGCTGAAGGCTGCCTGGGGAAGGATCTCCAGTCAGGACCTTGAGCACCATCCTCAGCACTTTGGGTGCCAGATCTTCCTCCTGGAGCCTCATACGGTCTTCACGCCCCGCAAAGGCCCACATCCGGTGGGAATGATGCTGGAGAGGAGTAATGCGGTGCAGAAGGAACTCCTGCACCACCTTGGGTGCCGTCATGTCGAGCGCCCACAAATTCCCGAAGCGACGCCAGATGAAGGCGAGCCGGGGGCTCATGAGCATCTCATGGCCCCAGCCCAAGTTGGGGACAGCGGGCAAGGTTGGGTGCGAGAGCAGGGGGCTGTGCACTCCGACATCCACGTACAACCACCACTCTCGGAACCCGGCCGTAGGAGGAGGAAGGTTGAAATCGATCCTGGAAGGAGTCGTCTCCGGCACGACGAGGAAGCTGACACACCCTGAACATTGAGTGGGGTCACTCAGACGCAAAGAGAAGAAGTGGCGCAGGAGGGCAACAGAAGGAGGAATGCCCACCATGGTCTCGCAAACAAAGGCGAAAACGGCAAGGAGAGTAATGGATTCGGGACCCAAGTGCATCATGTGGATCTGATAATGGGAGAGCACAACATTGAAGAAAGCGGAAAAGGGGGGAACAGGCCCGCCCATAGGGCGTCAGCGAAGAATCGGACCTCCGTAACGGCCCTGTCGAAGGATGAATGAGATGCAGGCCAGATCGTCGTCCTCCCGCATTCATTGAAGATGGTGGCGAGGCAGAGCTGACCTTGTCCAAGGCTTCTGGGTTGAGTATGATCGACCGATCAACGGCAAGAGCCGCTGCCGGCGGCGAGCGGGGCGCAGGCGCAAGCTTCTTCCCCCTCTCTTTCTTCGCTGGCGCCATGGCGACGGGAGGGGGGATAGAGTTCGATTTGGATTGGAAGCGAAGGTTAGAGCTCAAGGGGAAGGAAGAACAGGGGATGCGCGAATGGCGAAAAGGGAATGACTACATGCAACCACGGGTCCGCCTAGCCGGGCGCGTAATGAGGGGCGTGGGGGAAACAGAGACGCCCACGTCCAATCAACCACCACGCGGCGCCCAAGGCCGCAGGGTGTTCGAGCCCGTGGCGCTTCGCACTTGCCCCTTCGCTTCTCTGCTAAGCCAAGTCCGGGCGCGCCTTGGGCCCAGGGGCTACTGTCGGCGTTCTAGGAACGGGGGTACCCAGACTTGCCTGCCTGCGGCCTGTGGCGTGGCTCAAGCAGTGGCCCAGTACGGCCCATCTTCATCAACTCAAGATCAAGACCCTCGCGAGGGGCCAAGCCTCGCGGGGCGGACGACAGGCAGCTTCCTCAGGAGTAGCCTCGTTAGGCTGGCTCGCGAGGAGGCGGAGAGATCAAGGCAGGGGTACCTCGTGAGGTGCCCATGATGCAAGCCATGACGATCGAGGCCAGGCGAGCGCCAGGCGGGCGCCGGCCTACGCAGTGTCCTTGTTTCCTTTTTGGTGCAAAGGGAGCAAGCACAGGCCAAGGTATCAGGCAAAGGCTACCATTTTGGTGCAACAAGACCAAGACCAGCAGAACGGCAGGACGGAGGTCATTGTGGAGCCCAGGACAACGTCATCGTTAGAGTCTTTAGGAGGCGAGGACCAACTTTAGCGAGGATACGTGTACTAGATGTTCCCCTTCAAAATGGCCAATTGTTGGCGCCCTTCCCGCTGAATATTTGGGAAGAGGACCAGGGCCTTGCTCTATAAATAGGGCTAGCCACCATAGTAGAAAGGGATCCGGATCCAATCCTTCCCAAGAGGCATCACCTCCGCAAGAACATCCCTCGTGAGGTTGTTCTTCCCTTGTATTGTTCATCATCAGCCCCAGAGGTAATCCACCACACCACACATTGGAGTAGGGTATTACACCACAATGGTGGCCTGAACCAGTATAAACCTCGTGTCTTTTGTGTTGTTCATCTTTGCTTGCTTAGATCCTAGCGAGGCGATGAGACATGAGTAGGTAGGGGAGTGATCTCCGCGCGCACCCCAGAGTTCGAACCTCAAAGGGTCTGTCGGAACCCTTAATCCGACAAGTATTTTGTTGTGAGAACATCACTTGTTATGTATGCTGATTTGTGTTTGGTGATTGTATGATGACTAAAACATGATGACATTGTTTTTTAGTTGTACTCATATTTGGCTGTGAAACTTGAATTTGATGACATAGTTTGCTATTGGACTGCAATTTGCTCGACGTCTTCGAATGGGAACAAAGCTGACCCGATAGGGCCTCTGCTAATTTATTTATTTATTACCAAAAGGGCCTCTGCTATTTATTTATTTATGAGCAAAAGGGGATACCCCCTGATTCCGTTAATAGAAATCATTAGATGTTCACAACACTACGCCCAGCCTGCTACACAGGTTTCATTCATTACTAGTTTCAGCAAAGTGCTCATGTCCTAGCCACTAAATACATCACGAGTGCTACATACACTGCAAATAAATAGACAATCATCCTACAGAGCACATCAATTTTTTCCATTATCTTCACAAGCTCTTTCATCTCCTCATTGTTGTCAAGGCCATTCAGCAGTATTACTTGGCCATGATCAGAGGAACTGCATCTTTAACCTTCTGCTCTGCATCTTCCTCTTCTGTCTTTCCATCAGTTACTTGTCCAACACCCCAACCTACATTCCCCCACATCAGCAACTTCCCAGAAAAACAAATCACACGAATCTTCCCTTTTCTGCACGAATCAAATTGGAAGATCATCAACCAAACTATTAAAAAATTAGCAACTGAAAGCAGCAGAACAACACTTAAACATATTATTACCCCATGATTCGGGCATTTGTAGAAGAGTCGGCCAGGGTTGAGGATTGTGGTTGAGACGCGACGGATGACTCTGCGTGATTTGCAGCAGTGGCACCACACCAACGACAGCGGGTTGCGATGAGCAACCGGCTGCGGTGCGTGTGCCGGCAGGGGTGCGATGAGACCCACAGGTGATGGTACATGTGGCGACTTGGCGCATATCTAGTTGTTGCGTGCTGAGGAGCAGGTGGACGAGCAGCCAGCGGACATGGTTGCTGCGGCCAGAGCTTCTGATGCTAGGCAGAGTAAGTAGATAAGAGGAGAAGCAACGTTGGATATGTCAGTTTCATTACTTGCAGAGTAGCATAGCACCATATATAGTCATAGTCTAGGTTTGGATTCGAACCAGCTACAGGAGCACGTCTCTCTTTTTTCTAAAACTCAACAACGTCTCTTTACTGGTACACTAGCTTGTTCTGTATGCCGTCTCAAGTGTTTGATTTTCTTTCTATTTTTGCGAGGAAGGAAGGAGGACAAAACTGAGAGTTCTTGGGACTCGAACCCAAGACCTCTCGGTTGAAAACCAAGGGTGCTAGTCACTTATGTGGCGAACGTTCCCTGGGAGGAGGACGGCAGACAAACGCATTTTCCTAGCAGTTTTAGTTGTGACACAAGATGGAACGCTCGCAGTTTCGGGAATGTTATCAGGCGAACAAGCCCAGTTTTTCTTTTCTTCCTATATATAAAAAAGTATGCTACTTGGTGTCGGCTTAGTCAACAAACGATTGTGCCAACCTTAACCGTTGGATTGACATTCAACATCTGTCGTGTTTCTTCAGTCTCTTCTTCCTCCAGACGCCAAAGCCAAACCAGTGCCGGCAGGACCGCCTGCTCCCACCTCCCACGGCTGGCTGTGCTGCCGCGCATGCATCATGGCCACATCGCACCCTAAAACTCTGTGCATCTTCCCCGGCTCTTGTTCGTTCCCATCTGAAGCCTCACCATTGTCATCCGCCTTGGTTCGCTCACCGCGGCGCCGCCCTCCGGTGTTGTCAACATGGTCAACATCCGAGAGGAATAAGGAGATGACTGTACATGGTGAGGATGACAGTAGGGACCCAACAGCGCGCGTAGTAAAAAAATTTGGATGGAGAAGGGTATCAACTGGGTTGTGTGGGAGCTGTGGTCCATCTAGCCCAGGCTTTTATTTCATATGTTTAGCACATGGCCAGCCCAGTTTGTTTTTTTCCTTTTTGAAAATGGCTAGCCAGCTATTTTGTTTTTTGCAGAATAACCAACGTAGGCCTACTTGCTTTTCTATGCCCTGCTGGGCCGGAAATCCTTCAAGACGAGGAGGGATGCATTTTGCCCAGAAAATGGGCTCTAAGTAATAAGAAATGGGCTATAAGTAATAATAAATGGGTTGTAAAATGAAAATATACAGCAAATAGGCAATTAGTTCCAAAATACTTTTTTTCTTTCGGATTTTGATATTTTAAATTTCATTGTTTTTATGCGAGTAAAATTTCATTGAATTTAAATTAAGGTATATTTAGTTTTAAAATTAATTTGAATCTAGCTAGAAATTTCGGGCTCTATGCTGTTTAGGACAGATTTGGAGGCTGACTTGTGGGTCTACTAGGTGGACGTGTATGAAAGGCTTTGTCAACTTAGTCCACAAATGATTCTAGCAACAGTGATCGTTGGATGTTAATCCAACGGCTGTGCTGCTTATTCAATATCTGATCTTCTTGCCCCAGCCGCCCAAACCAGCGCCGGTGGGACTGCCTGCTCCCGCCTCCCGTGGCCGGCTGTGCTGCCGCACAGGCCGCACCGCCCCACTCTACTCCATTGCTGGCCAGGCCATTCCTCTACTCACCTACACCTCCTGTTATTTTACGGCGATGGCAGCCGGACCAGTAAACTCTCATACCCCCCACCACATGGGCAACCACTGCCGAGTATTCCTCGGCTCCGTGTTGTTCCCTTCCTAGGCCTCGCCATCGTCCACTGCCATGGTGCTCTCGGCATGGCCTGGTCAACATGGTCAACGAACGACATCCATTGGACGTGGACTGTACGTGGAGAGGCTGACAGCTGGGTCCACGGCCGCACACAAGGAAATGCCTCCTTATTACGTGCAAAATAATGATTCCTGCACCTGACATTTGGGACCCACGGGAAGGGCCTCTGTATTTCACAAAAAAGTGTGCCCCCCGTTGACAGGTCGGACCCACCAGCTATATCTTCGCACGCAAGGAAGTGCCTCCTTATTACGCACAAAAAATGAATACTCCCCCTGCTAGCTGGAACCCAGCATAGTGGGAGGCTGACTTCTGGGCCTACTAAGTTGACAGGGACGGAGAGTTTTGTCAACTTAGTCAATATGAACGATTCTAGCTCCCGTTACCATACGATGTTCATCCAACGGCCATAGTGCTTCTTCAACCTCTGGTCTTCTTGCTCCAGCCGCCCAAACCAGCGCCGGTCGTGCCGCATGCTCCTGCCTCTCGTGGCCGGTTGTGATGCCGCGGAGGCCTCACCACCCCCTACTACTCCCACCGCTGGCCACGCCATCCCTCTACTCACCCACACCCCCTGTTATTCAGCGGCGACGACAGCCTCACATCGCAGCCGAACTAGTGAACCCTCGTACTCCTCTCCGTGTGGGCATCCACTGCTGCGTCTTCCCCGGCTCCGCGTCGTCCCCTTCCTAGGCCTCGCCGTCCTCCACCGCCTTGGTGCTCTCGATGCGGCATGGTCAATGTGGTCAACGATCGACTTCCATTGGAAGAGTACTGTACATGGAGAGGCTGACAGCTGGGTCCACGGCCGTAGCAAGGAAGTGCCTTCTTATTACGGGAAAATAATGATTCCTCCACCTGACAGCAGGGACCCACCGAACGAACCACCGTATTTCATGAAAAAACGTTTCCCCCTGACTGCTAGGACCTACTAGCTACATCTTCGTACGCAAGGAAGTGCGTCCATATTACGGGCAAAAAAAATGATTCGCCCCCTGACTGCTGGGACCCACCAGCTACATCTTCGTGCGCAAGGAAGTGCATGACAGTCGGGACCCACCTGGTCGAAGCGTACGTAGCATTGTCATTCTGGTCGTGAACATGTACGTATATACTGGTCGATGTAGAGGCGCCCACGTGTCGATATAGAGGCGTGCGCGTGTTGTAGTAGAGGCGCACACGTAGCATGTACACATACGTACATCGGCCAGGGTGCAAGAAAGAAAATACAGCCACATAAGTACATACAGGCGGGGTCTCAAACGCCTACTCGCGCATAAGTACGACTAGGACTCGTGTACATGGCTGGGTCAGAACGGAGAAACTGCATCGTCTTGTGTTCATGGGGAGCCAACCGGCTGGGTTGGAACGGAATGCGTCGTCGTGTTCATTGGGAGGGCTTGTATGAAATAACCAATGAAAACGAGGCATGGCGTACCGCAGAACGGAGGAAACAGCCTTGTGTTCGACTAGCCACGGTCGAAACGGGATCCTGTTCATTGGAAGGGGTCAGGCGTACTGCAAAACGGAGGAAACGGACTTCCGTTGGACCTCCTACGATCGAAACGGGGTCCTGTTGATCGGGAGGGGTGTGGCGTACTGCAAAACGGAGGAAACAGACTTGTGTTGGAGCGCTATGGTCGAGACGGGGGGTCCTGTTCATCGGGAGGGCTGTGGCGTACCGCAAAACGGGACTCCACGGGATATTGTTCATCTCCACCGTCGACCTCCTCCAGCCTCCACGGGCTACTGTTCATCCACCGTCGACCACCTCCAGCCTCCACCTGTGAATGTTCATCCACGGGCTCCTGTTCATCCAGCCTCCACCGTGCGCTCCTCCACTGGCTACTATTCAACTAGTCCTCTCCATGGGGTCCTGTTCAACCACCCCTCCACGAGCTACTGTTCATCCAGCCCTCCACCGGCTACTGTACAACCAGCCCTCCACGGGGTCCTGATCATCCATCCCCAAGCGGCTCGATCGGGGTCCTGTTCATCCAGAGGCAACACCACGGCTGTCCTGTT